>NC_142800.1:11677368-11754743 GCF_049724085.1 Artemia sp. Qi Xiang Cuo
AATAATTTGCACTTTACTGAAAACAAAATACACTTTAAATGTTTTCTCTTTTTTAACTTTAACAAATCCGAAGCTATTAAGACTTTCTGCAGTGAATATATATATATATATATATATATATATATATATATATATATATATATATATATATATATATATATATATATATATATATATATATATATATATATATATATATATATATATATACTTTAATTGGTGATATGGAAGGAGAAAAAAGTTCTTCGCTTACAATGATTTATTTAGTCCAGGATAACTGCTTGTGTCATTTTTTTCAACTTTTGGGAGTTTAGTACTGTGATATTCGTAATTTAGATATATAAGTCTTAAAAAGCTTTTCATAAAAAAAAAATGTAAATGTGAACTTTTCGTGTTTGAAACTATGGAATTCAAGGCCTAATGCCCTCCGTTAATATTCTAAATAAGTAGGAATTGAGCTAGCTAATTAAATTGTGTCATTTTTTCAACTTTTGGGGGTTTGATATTCACGGGGTAGTACCCTCCCGTAAGCTAAATAGTTTGAAAACTGAAAAGGATTTTTATATTTTAGAATGTCGTTTATCAATCATCACAGCAAAAACGTGCAAAACCCACGACAATGCTGAGACATGAGTAATCAAGCCAAGTGCCAGCTCTAAACAAACTTCTATGCAACCTGGCAGGAAATTCAAGAGGGAATGGATGCTTTCATAAAATGCTTCAGCCTCATCCAGTCAAAATTGAAAGGACACTCCTCCTCATGCTTTGCAAAGGAATTCAGATGTGAAATGAAGTCAGAATGCGTAAATGTATATAATTTTTTTTTCTTTCTGTATTTTCAAAATCAAGTCAAATTTTCTCGATCACATTACTTTCGGTGAGTAAACCTTAAATTTGTTTCTAAACTATTCTATAATAATCATATTGCATTTTTTTTCAGTACTATTTACCAAATTAGCAGTATATAAAAGAGTGGTTATAACACAGAAGTAGCAAATAGCTTATCATACTTTTCTATAGATTTATAAAACCTTACTTGTAATCTCTCTTTTAAGCAAGATGTTTTCTAATGCAAATATCTATTATTTCTTTAAACAAACTCTATATAAACAGATCACTATTTCACAGTTGACAATTGAACAACCGTTCTTAAACTAAGATATGTTTTTGCACTTAGCTTTGTGCGTATTTAATCCTTTTATCAAAATAAGCCATCGGGAAGGTTGAATATTAATCTGACAGGTATAAATTTGAATGTTAATCACTCGTTACAAAGTAGGTTTCAAATAACCGGATGTTTTTTATCTTAGATGAAGAGATATTAACACAAGAAAAAGGATTCTTAATAATTTAAAATGTGACAACGCAGTGTTATCAAAAATATTTTTTGGGCGAGACCGTTTTGGACATTTCGGTGAAACAGTTAGAGACATTTTAAAAGATGATTTTAGAATATGTTTTCGAAAAGGATTTTAGGCTGAAACTCTAGGGTCGTTATAATACACAAGTTCTATTTGAACAGTGTCGTGAAGTCCTCTATCCCCAACTCGAAAGGGCTCCGATCCTCCTACCCCAAAGGAAGCTCCCGGTCCCCGAAGGTCCTCCCCGGGGCCCCTAAAAAGGATCATCCAGCTCTCATTCAGGTAAACATACAACTAAAATGAACAGGATTTTCTCAACTTTATGAAATAATGCTTATTTCACATAGAAAATAAAACCTTTTTTCTACATATAAATGAAATAGCACTGTCGTTGGATAAAGAAGCATCAGAATTTACACGATAATTTTTATCAACACCAATGTAACTCAGAGATGAACCTACATTATTTGTAGATAATAATGAATGGCAAGGGGGTTTCCTTAACGATGTTTTTATGGGGAATCTTGCTAGCCTAGAAAATTTAAGTTGTGATATTCATGTAAGAAAAGATCCTGACTTGGCAGATAGATTTATGCACGAACATTAAGGCGATGTTACTAGTGCAAGTGAACCGGGTCCTCGTAAAGAAATTACGTCGCAGGACAATACAGGCTGGCTTTCTGTCGTGAAATGCAAGAGTTTGAATATTTCAGTAGTGTTTTGTTGTGCTTTACCTTGTCACAGTTACATTCTGTTGATTTTCATAGTTCATTTTGAATTTCTTTCATTGAAATGCAAGAGTTGGAATATTTCAGTTGTGCTTTGTTGTGCTTTACCTTGTCACAGTTACATTCTCTTAATTTTTCAAAGTTTATTTTTGAATTTCTTTCGTGAAAGGCAAGAATTGGAATATTTCAGTAGTGTCTTGTCGTAGTTTACCTTGTCACAGCTACATTCTCACGATTTTTCAAAGTTCATTTTGAATTTCTGTCGTGAAATGCAAGAGTTGGAATATTTCAGTAGTGACTTGTTGTGCTTTACCTTGTCACAGTAACATTCTCTTGATTTTTCGAAGTTCATTTTGAATTTCTGTCGTGAAATGCAAGAGTTGGAAAATTGGGGTCTTAGTCCACCAGCCTGAATGGTGGAAATCCACTAGCTCAGTATTGGGGTCTTAGTCCGCCAGCCTGAATGATGGAAATCCACTAGCTCAGTATTGGGATCTTAGTCCACCAGCCTGAATGGTGGAAATCCACAGCTTTACCTTGTCACAGTTACATTCTCTTGATTTTTCGAAGTTCATTTTGAATTTCTGTCGTGAAATGCAAGAGTTGGAATATTTCAGTAGTGTTTTGTTGTGCTTTTCCTTGTCACAGTTACATTCTGTTGATTTTCATAGTTCCTTTTGAATTTCTTTCTTTGAAATGCAAGAGTTGGAATATTTCAGTAGTGTTTTGTTGTGCTTTACCTTGTCAAAGTTACATTCTCTTAATTTTTCAAAGTTTATTTTGAATTTCTTTCGCGAAATGCAAGAATTGGAATATTTCAGCAGTGTCTTGTCGTGGTTTACCTTGTCACAGCTACATTCTCATGATTTTTCAAAGTTCATTTTGAATTTCTGTCATGAAATGAAAGAGTTGGAATTTTTCAGTAGTGACTTGTTGTGCTTTACCCTGTCACAGTTACATTCTCTTGATTTTTCGAAGTTCATTTTGAATTTCTGTCGTGAAATGTAAGAGTTAGAAAATTCAGTAGTGCTCTTGTTGTGCTTTACCTTGTCACAGTTACATTCTCTTAATTTTTCAAAGTTCATTTTTGAATTTCTTTCGTGAAATGCAAGAGTTGGAATATTTCAGTAGTGTCTTGTCGTGGTTTACCTTGTCACAGCTACATTCTCACAATTTTTCAAAGTTCACTTTTGAATTTCTGTCGTAAAATGCATGAGTTGGAATATTTCAGTAGTGACTTGTTGTGCTTTACCTTGTCACAGTTACATTCTCTTGATTTTTCGAAGTTCATTTTGAATTTCTGTCGTGAAATGCAAGAGTTGGAAAATTGGGGTCTTAGTCCACCAGCCTGAATGGTGGAAATCCACTAGCTCAGTATTGGAGGCTTAGTCCACCCGCCTGAATGATGAAAATCCACTTGCTCAGTATTGGGGTCTTATTCCACCAGCCTGAATGGTGGAAATCCACAGCTGTACCTTTTCACAGTTACATTCTCTTCATTTTTCGAAGTTCATTTTGAATTTCTGTCGTGAAATGCAAGAGTTGGAATATTTCAGTAGTGTTTTGTTGTGCTTTACCTTGTCACAGTTACATTCTGTTGATTTTCATAGTTCATTTTGAATTTCTTTCATTGAAATGCAAGAGTTGGAATATTTCAGTAGTGTTTTGTTGTGCTTTACCTTGTCACAGTTACATTCTCTTAATTTTTCAAAGTTCATTTTGAATTTCTTTCGTGAAATGCAAGAATTGGAATATTTCAGTAGTGTCTTGTCGTGGTTTACCTTGTCACAGCTACATTCTCATGATTTTTCAAAGTTCATTTTGAATTTCTGTCGTGAAATGCAAGAGTTGGAATATTTCAGTAGTGAATTGTTGTGCTTTACCTTGTCACAGTTAAATTCTCTTGATTTTTCTAAGTTCATTTTGAATTTCTGTCGTAAAATGCAAGTGTTGGAATATTTCAGTAGTGCTTTGTTGTGCATTACCTTGTCACGTTTACATTCTATTGATTTTTATAGTTCATTTTGAATTTCTTTCATTGAAATGCAAGAGTTGGAATATTTCAGTAGTGTTTTGTTGTGCTTTACCTTGTCACAGATACATTCTCTTAATTTTTCAAAGTTTATTTTGAATTTCTTTCACAAAAAGCAAGAATTGGAATATTTCAATAGTGTATTGTTGTAGTTTTCTTTGTCACGGCCAAAGTCTCATGATTTTTCAAAGTTAATTTTTGATTTATTTCGTTGAAATGTAAGAGTTGGAATATTTCAGTAGTGACTTGTTGTGATTTACCGTGTCACAGTTACATTCTCTTAATTTTTCGAAATTCATTTCGAATTTCTGTCGTGAAATGCAAAAGTTGGAATATTTCAGTAGTGTTTTGTTGTGCTTTACCTTGTCACAGTTACTTTCTGTTGATTTTCATAGTTCATTTTGAATTTCTTTCATTGAAATGCAAGAATTGGAATATTTCAATAGTGTTTTGTTGTGCTTTACCATGTCACAGTTACATTCTCTTAATTTTTCAAAGTTCATTTTGAATTTCTTTTGTGAAATGCACGAATTGGAATATTTCAGTAGTTTCTTGTCGTGGTTTACCTTGTCACAGCTACATTCTCCTGATTTTTCAAAGTTCATTTTGAATTTCTGTCGTGAAATGCAAGAGTTGGAATATTTCAGTAGTGAATTGTTCAGTAGTAAGTTCATTTTGAATTTTTGTCGTGAAATGCAAGAGTTGGAATATTTCAGTAGTGTTTTGTTGTGCTTTACCTTGTCACAGTTACATTCTGTTGACTTTCATAGTTCATTTTGAATTTCTTTCATTGAAATGCAAAAGTTGGAATATTTCAGTAGTGTTTTGTTGTGCTTTACCTTGTCACAGGTACATTCTCTTGATTTTTCAAAGTTCATTTTGAATTTCTTTCGTGAAATGCAAGAGTTGGAATATTTCAGTATTGACTTGTCGGGTTTTACCTTTTCAGAGATACATTCTAATGATTTTTAAAAGTTCATTTTGAATTTATGTAGTGAAATGCAAGATCTGGAATATTTTAGTAGTTACTTGTTGTGCTTTACCTTGTCGCAGTTACATTCTCTTGATTTTTCGAAGTTAATTTTGAATTTCTGTCGTGAAATGCAAGAGTTGGAATATTTCAGTAGTGCTTTGTTGTGCTTTACCTTGTCACAGTTACATTCTGTTGATTTTCATAGTTCATTTTGAATTTCTTTCATTGAAATGCAAGAGTTGGAATATTTCAGTTGTGCTTTGTTGTGCTTTACCTTGTCACAGTTACATTCTCTTAATTTTTCAAAGTTCATTTTTGAATTTCTTTCGTGAAAGGCAAGAATTGGAATATTTCAGTAGTGTCTTGTCGTAGTTTACCTTGTCACAGCTACATTCTCACGATTTTTCAAAGTTCATTTTGAATTTCTGTCGTGAAATGCAAGAGTTGGAATATTTCAGTAGTGACTTGTTGTGCTTTACCTTGTCACAGTAACATTCTCTTGATTTTTCGAAGTTCATTTTGAATTTCTGTCATGAAATGCAAGAGTTGGAAAATTGGGGTCTTAGTCCACCAGCCCGAATGGTGGAAATCCACTAGCTCAGTATTGGGGTTTTAGTCCACCAGCCTGAATGATGGAAATCCACTAGCTCAGTATTGGGATCTTAGTCCACCAGCCTGAATGGTGGAAATCCACAGCTTTACCTTGTCACAGTTACATTCTCTTGATTTTTCGAAGTTCATTTTGAATTTCTGTCGTGAAATGCAAGAGTTGGAATATTTCAGTAGTGTTTTGTTGTGCTTTACCTTGTCACAGTTACATTCTGTTGATTTTCATAGTTCATTTTGAATTTCTTTCATTGAAATGCAAGAGTTGGAATATTTCAGTAGTGTTTTATTGTGCTTTACCTTGTCACAGTTACATTCTCTTAATTTTTCAAACTTGATTTTGAATTTCTTTCGTGAAATGCAAGAATTCAGGAATATTTCAGTCAGTGTCTTGTACGTGGTTTACTCTTGTCACAGCTACATTCTCATGATTTTTCGAAGTTCATTTTGAATTTCTGTCGTGAAATGCAAGAGTTGGAATATTTCAGTAGCGTTTTGTTGTTCTTTACCTTGTCACAGTTACATTCTATTGATTTTCATAGTTCATTTTGAATTTCTTTCATTGAAATGCAAGAGTTGGAATATTTCAGTAGTGCTTTGTTGTGCTTTACCTTGTCACAGTTACATTCTCTTAATTTTTCAAAGTTCAGTTTTGAATTTCTTTCGTGAAATGCAAGAATTGGAATATTTCAGTAGTGTCTTGTCGTGGTTTACCTTGTCACAGCTACATTCTCACAATTTTTCAAAGTTCATTTTGAATTTCTGTCGTGAAATGCAAGAGTTGGAATTTTTCAGTAGTGACTTGTTGTGCTTTACCTTGTCACAGTTACATTCTCTTGATTTTTCGAAGTTCATTTTGAATTTCTGTCGTGAAATGCAAGAGTTGGAAAATTTGGGTCTTAGTCCACCAGCCTGAATGATGGAAATCCACTAGCTCAGTATTGGGGTCTTAGTCCACCAGCCTGAATGGTGGAAATCCACTTGCTCAGTATTGGGGTCCTAGTCTACCAGCCTGAATGGTGGAAATCCACAGCTTTATCTTGTCACAGTTACATTCTCTTGATTTTTCAAAGTTAATTTTGAATTTCTGTTTTGAAATGCAAGAGTTGGAATATTTCAGTAGTGTTTTTATGTGCTTTACCTTGTCACAGATACATTTTAGTAATTTTAATATCTCTTTTTTAATTTCTTTCATTGAAATGCAAAAGGTGGAATATTTCAGTAGTGTTTTGTTGTGCTTTACCTTGTCACAGTTACATTCTCTTAATTTTTCAAAGTTTATTTGGAATTTCTTTCGTGAAATGCAAGAATTGGAATATTTCAGCAGTGTCTTGTCGGGGTTTACCTTGTCACAGGTACATTCTCATGATTTTTCAAAGTTAATTTTGAATTTCTGTCGTGAAATGAAAGAGTTGGAATATTTAAGTATTGAGTTGCTGTATTTTACCTTGTCACAGTTAAATTCTCTTGATTTTTCTAAGTTCATTTTTAATTTATGTCGTAAAATGCAAGTGTTGGAATATTTCAGTAGTGCTTTGTTGTGCATTACCTTGTCACGGTTACATTCTATTGATTTTTATAGTTCATTTTGAATTTCTTTCATTGAAATGCAAGAGTTGGAATATTTCAGTAGTGTTTTGTTTTGCTTTACCTTGTCACAGTTACATTCTCTTAATTTTTAAAAGTTTATTTTGAATTTCTTTCGTGAAATGTAAGAATTGGAATATTTCAGTAGTGTCTTGTTGTGGTTTACCTTGTCACATCTACATTATCATGATTTTCAAAGTTCATTTTGGATTTCTTTGGTTGAAATGCAAGAGTTGGAATATTTCAGTAGTGACTTGTTGTGCTTTACCTTGTCACAGTTACATTCTCTTGATTTTTCGAAATTCATTTTGAATTTCTGTCGTGAAATGCAAAATTTGGAATATTTCAGTAGTGTTTTGTTGTGCTTTACCTTGTCACAGTTACATTCTGTTGATTTTCAAATTTCATTTTTTATTTCTTAACTTGAAATTTAAGATTTGTAATAATTTTGTAGTTTTTTGTTTTGGTTTACCTTGTCACAGTTACATTCTCTTGATTTCTCAAAGTTCATTTTTAATTTCTGTCGTGAAGTTCAAGAGTAGGAATATTTAAGTAGTTACTTGTCGGTGTTTACCTTGTCACATCTACATTCTGCTGATTTTTCAAAGTTAATTTTGAATTTCTGTCTTGAAATGCAAGAGTTGGAATATTTCAGTAGTGTATTGTTGTGCTTTACCTTGTCACAGTTACATTCTCCTGATTTTTCTAAGTTCATTTTGAATTTTTGTCGTGAAATGCAAGAGTTGGAATATTTCAGTAGTGTTTTGTTGTGCTTTACCTTGCCACAGTTACATTCTGTTGACTTTCATAGTTCATTTTGAATTTCTTTCATTGAAATGCAAAAGTTGGAATATTTCGGTAGTGTTTTGTTGTGCTTTACCTTGTCAAATTTACATTATCTTAATTTTTCGATGTTCATATTTAATATCTTTCGTGAAATGCAATAGATCGAATATTTCAGTAGTGACTTATCGTGGTTTACCTTGTCAGAGATACATTCTCATGATTTTTCAAAGTTCATCTTGAATTTATGTCGTGAAATGCAAGAGCTGGAATATTTTAGTAGTGACTTGTTGTGCTTTTCCTTGTCGCAGTTACATTCTCTTGATTTTTCGAAGTTAATTTTGAATTTCTGTCGTGAAATGCAAGAGTTGGAATATTTCAGTAGTGCTTTGTTGTGCTTTACCTTGTCACAGTTACATTCTGTTGATTTTCATAGTTCATTTTGAATTTCTTTCATTGAAATGCAAGAGTTGGAATATTTCAGTAGTGTTTTGTTGTGCTTTACCTTGTCACAGTTACATTCTCTTAATTTTTAAAGTTCATTTTGAATTTCTTTCGTGAAATGCAAGAGTTGGAATATTTCAGTAGTGTCTTGTCGTGGTTTAACTTGTAACAGCTACATTCTCATGATTTTTCAAAGTTCATTTTGGATTTCTTCCTTGAAATGCAAGAGTTGGAATATTTCAGTAGTGTCTTGTCGTGGTTTACCTTGTCACAGTTACATTCTCTTGATTTTTTGAAGTTCATTTTGAATTTCTGTCGTGAAATGCAAGAGTTGGAATATTTTAGTAGAGTTTTGTTGTGCATTACCTTGTCACAGTTACATTCTGTTGATTTTCAAAGTTCATTTTGAATTTCTTTCGTGGAAATGCAAGAGTTGGAATATTTCAGTAGTGTTTTGTTGTGCTTTACCTTGTCACAGTTACATTCTCTTAGTTTTTCAAAGTTCATTTTGAATTTCTTTCATGAAATTCAAGAGTTGGAATATTTCAGTAGTGTCTTGTCGTGGTTTACCTTGTCACAGCTACATTCTCATGATTTTTCAAAGTTCATTTTGAATTTCTGTGGTGAAATGCAAGAGTTGGAATATTTCAGTAGTGACTTGTTGTGCTTTACCTTGTCACAGTTACATTCTCTTGATTTTTCGAAGTTTATTTTGAATTTCTGCCGTGAAATGCAAGAGTTGGAATATTTCAGTAGTGTTTTGTGTGCTTACTTTCAGTTATACAAAATTAAAAGAGTTTGTAAGTAACAAACTCTTTCTTGAATTCCCCATTTGGATGCACAATACAGAAATTCAAAATGAACTTCTAAAAATTAAGAGAATGTAACTCTGACAAGGTAAAGCACAACAAAACACTACTGAAATATTCCAACTCTTGCATTTCAATGAAAGAAATTCAAAATGACCTATGAAAATCAACAGAATGTAACTGTGACAAGGTAAAGCACAACAAAACACTACTGAAATATTCCAACTCTTGCATTTCACGACAAAAATTCAAAATGAACTTCGAAAAAATCAAGAGAATGTAAGTGTGACAAGGTAAAGCACAACAAGTCACTACTGAATTATTCAAACTCTTGCATTTCACGGCAGCAATTCAATATTAACTTTGAAAAATCCTGAGAATGTATCTGTGACAAGTTAAACCAAGACAAGACAATACTGAAATATTCCAATTCTTCCATTTCACGAGAGAAATTCAAAATGAACTTTTAAAAATAAAGAGAATGTAGCTGCGACAAGGTAAAGCACAACAATACACTACTGAAATATCCCAACTCTTGCATTTCAAAGAAAGAAATAATAAATAAAATATTAAAATAAACATAATGTAACTTTGAAAAGGTAAATCACAACAAAACACTACTGAAATATTCCAACTCTTGCATTTCACGACAGAAATTCAAAATGAACTTCGAAAAATCAAGAGAATGTAACACTGACAAGGTAAAGCTGTGGATTTCCACCATTCAGGCTGGTGGACTAAGACCCCAATACTGAGCTAGTAGATTTCCACCATTCAGGCTGGTGGACTAAGATCCCAATACTGAGCTAGTGGATTTCCATCATTCAGGCTGGCGGACTAAGACCCCAATACTGAGCTAGTGGATTTCCACCATTCAGGCTGGTGGACTAAGACCCCAATTTTCCAACTCTTGCATTTCACGACAGAAATTCAAAATGAACTTCGAAAAAGCAAGAGAATGTAACTGTGACAAGGTAAAGCACAAAAAGTCACTGCTGAAATATTCCAACTCTTGCATTTAAAGACATAAATTCAAAATGAACTTTGAAAAAGCTTGAGAATGTAGCTGTGACAAGGTAAACCACGACAAGACACTACTGAAATATTCAAATTCTTGCCTTTCAAGAAAGAAATTAAAAAATGAACTATGAAAAATTAAGAGAATGTAACTGTGACAAGATAAAGCACAACAAAACACAACTGAAATATTCCAACTCTTCCATTTAAATGAAAGAAATTCAAAATGAACTATAAAAATCAACAGAATGTTACTGTGACAAGGTAAAGCACAACAAACACTACTGAAATATTCAAACTCTTGCATTTCACGACAGAAATCCAGCCTGTATTGTCCTGCGACGTAATTTCTTTACGAGGACCCGGTTCAGTTGCACTAGTAACATCGCCTAAATGTTCATGCATAAATCTATCTACCCAGTCCGAATCATCTGTCATATCGATATCACAAGTTAAATCGTCTAGGCTAGCTATGTCCAAAAAAAAACATCGTTGAGAACACCCCCGTGCCAGTCAAGAGTATCTACAGCTAATGAAGCTTAGTTTCTGAGTTCCATTGGTGGTGTCAAAAGTTGTCGATTAAATTCTGATGCTTCTTTATTAAATGATAGCGTTACTTCATATGTCTGTGCAAAAAAGGTCTTATTTTTTATGAGAAATGAGAATTATTTTTATACAGTTGAAAAAATCATGATCATTTTAGTTCTATGTTTACCCGAATGAGGGCTGGATGATCCTTTTTAGAGCCCCGGGGAGGACCTTTGTGGACCGGGAGCTTCCTTCGGGGTAGGAGGATCTGAGCCCTTTCGAGTTGAGGATAGAGGACTTCACGACACTGTTAAAATAGAAGTTGTTTATTATAACGACCCTAGAGTTTCAGTCTCAAATCCTTGTCAAAAACATATTCTAAAATCATCTCTTAAAATGTCTCTTTTACTGTTATACCGACATGTTTAAAACGATTTCGTCCTAATATCGTTTTTGATAACATCGCGTTGTCTCATATTTAATTATTAAGAATTCTTTTTCCTGTGTTAATATCTCTCTTCATCTAAGATAAAAAACATCCGGTTATTTGAAACCTACTTTGTAACGAGTGATTAACATTCAAACTATACCTGTCAGATTAATATTCAACCTTCCCGATGGCTTATTTTGATAAAAGGATTAAATACGCACAAAGCTAAGTGCAAAAACATATATTAGTTTAAGAACGGTTGTTCAACTGTCAACTGTGAAATACTGATTTGTTTATATAGAGTTGGTTTAAAGAAATAATGGATTTTTGCATTAGAAAACTTACTTACTTACTTACTTAAAGCTGTTGCTCGGCAGCGTCGCCAGCGTAGAGGGAACCAGTCGTCAGCGCCGTCAGTCTTCTCCAGAGTGGTCGGTTCAGGGCGAGGGTTGTCACTTCAGCCGGGTTGATGTTTCTGGAGGCGAGCCGATCACGGATGACGTCCGCCCATCTGGTGCGTGGTCTTCCCCTAGGACGCCTCCAGCCGTTTGCAGCTGGGTCGAAATCGAAGATGAGCCGGTCGGGTGTTTGGGCAGGCAGACGGAGCAGATGACCATACCAACGCAGCGAGCGAGATTCAAGCTGCTCGGACAGGGGTGGGAGTTTGAAGGACCTGAGGATTTCCGAATTTCGTACCCTGTCGGGCCATCGGGAGCGTTTGATTTTTCGGAGGTGTTTCGTCTGGATGGCATCTACCTTCAGCGTCAGTAGTGTCACGACAAGACACTACTGAAATATTCCAATTCTTGCATTTCACGAAAGAAATTCAAAAATAAACTTTGAAAAATTAAGAGAATGTAACTGTGACAAGGTAAAGCACAACAAAGCACTACTGAAATATTCCAACTCTTGCATTTCAATGAAAGAAATTCAAAACGAACTATGAAAATCAACAGAATGTAACTGTGACAAGGTAAAGCACAACAAAGCACTACTGAAATATTCCAACTCTTGCATTTCACGACAGAAATTCAAAATGAACTTTGAAAAATCATGAGAATGTAGCTGTGACAAGGTAAACCCCGACAAGTCACTACTGAAATATTCCTACTCTTGCATTTCACGAAAGAAATTCAAAATTAACTTTGAAAAATCACGATAATGTAACTGTGACAAGGTAAAGCACAACAAAACACTACTGAAATATTCCACCTCTTGCATTTCAACGAATGAAATCCAAAATGAACTATGAAAATCAACAGAATGTAACTGTGACAAGGTAAAGCACAACAAAACACTACTGAAATTTTCCAACTCTTGCATTTCACGACAGAAATTCAAAATGAACTTCAAAAAATCAAGAGAATGTAACTGTGACAAGGTAAAGCTGTGGATTTCCACCATTCAGGCTGGTGGACTAAGACCCCAATACTGAGCTAGTGGATTTCCACCATTCAGGCTGGTTGACTAAAATCCCAATACTGAGCTAGTGGATTTCCACCATTCAGGCTGGTAGACTAAGACCCCAATACTGAGCTAGTGGATTTCCACCATTCAGGCTGGTGGAATAAGACCCCAATTTTCCAACTCTTGCATTTCATGACAGAAATTCAAAATGAACTTCGAAAAATCAAGAGAATGTAACTGTGACAAGGTAAAGCACAACAAGTCACTACTGAAATATTCCAACTCTTACATTTCACGACAAAAATTCAAAATGAACTTTGAAAAATCGTCAGAATGTAGCTGTGACAAGGTAAACCACGACAAGACACTACTGAAATATTCCAATTCTTGCCTTTCACGAAAGAAATTCAAAAATGAACTTTGAAAAATCAAGAGAATGTAACTGTGACAAGGTAAAGCACAACAAATCACTACTGAAATATTCCAACTCTTGCATTTCAATGGAAGAAATACAAAATGAAATAGAAAAATCAACAGAATGTAACTGTGACAAGGTAAAGCACAACAAAACACTACTGAAATATTCCAACTCTTGCATTTCACGACAGAGAGCCAGCCTGTATTGTCCTGCGACGTAATTTCTTTACGAGGACCCGGTTCACTTGCACTAGTAACATCGCCTAAATGTTCGTGCAGGAATCTATCTACCCAGTCCAGATCGTCTATCACATCAATATCCCAAGTTAAATCGTCTAGGCTGGCTAGGTTCTCAAAAAAAACATCGTTAAGGAAATACCCTTGCCATTCCATATTATCTACAACTAATGTAGGTTCGTCTCTGAACTCCATTGGCGGTGATAGTATTTGTCCTGTAAATGCCGATGTTTCATCATCCAACGGCAGTGCTATTTCATTAATCTGTGGAAAAAAGGTTTTATTTTCTATGGGAAATAAGCATTATTTCATAAAGTTGAAAAAATAATGATCATTTTAGTTCTATTTTTACCTGAATGAAAGCTGGATGATACTGTTTAGAGCCCCGCGGAGGACCTTTGGGGACCGGGAGCTTCCTGCGGGATAGGAGGATTGGAGCCCTTTCAGGTTGGGGATAGAGGACTTCACAACACTGTTCAAATATAACTTGTTTATCATAACGACCCTAGAGTTTCAGCCTAAAATCCTTTTCGGAAACATATTCTAAAATCATCTTTTAAAATGTCTCTAACTGTTACGCCGAAATGTCCAAAACGGTCTCGCCCAAATAATGTTTTTGATAACACTGCGTTGTCACATTTTAAATTATTAAGAATCCTTTTTCCTGTGTTAATATCTCTCTTCATCTAAGATAAAAAACATCTGGTTATTTGAAACCTACTTTGTAACGAGTGATTAACATTCAAACTATACCTGTCAGATTAATATTCAACCTTCCCGATGGCTTATTTTGATAAAAGGATTAAATACGCACAAAGCTAAGTGCAAAAACATATCTTAGTTTAAGAACGGTTGTTCAATTGTCAACTGTGAAATAGTGATCTGTTTATATAGAGTTTGTTTAAAGAAATAATAGATATTTGCATTAGAAAATATCTTGCTTAAAAGAGAGATTACAAGTTAGGTTTTATAAATCTATCAAAAAGTATGCTAAGCTATTTACTATTTCTGTGTTATAACCACTCTTTTATATGCTGCTAATTTGGTAAATGGTAATGAAAAAAAATGAAATAGAATTATTATAGAATAGTTTAGAAACAAATTTAAGTTTTACTCATCAAAAGTTACGCGCTTGAGAAAATTTGCCTTATTTTTGAAAATACAGAAAGAAAAAAAAATTATATACATTTACAAATTCTGACTTCACTTATACATCCGATGTCCCTGGCAAAGCTTGACAAGGATTGTCCCCGCCATTTTGACTAGATGAAGTTGACGCGTTTTATGAAAGTATCCATTCCCTCTGAAATTTTCTGCCAGGTTGCTTAGAAGTTTATTCAGAACTGGCGCTTGGCTTGATTACTCCTGTCTCAGCATTGTCCTGGGCTTCATTCAATTTTGCACGTTTTTGCTGTGATGATTGATCAACGGCATTCTAAAATATAAAAATCATTTTCAGTTTTCAAACTGTTTAGCTTACGGGAGGGTACTACCCCTTTAATATCAGACCCCCAAAAGTTGAAAAAATTATGCGATTTATATTAGCTAGCTCAATTCTTACTTTTTCAGAATATTAATAGAGGGCATTAGGCCTTCAATTCCATAGTATCAAACATGAAAAGTTGACAATTATATATTTTTTTATGCAAAGCTTTTTAAAACTTATATATCTAAATTACCAATATCACAGTACTAAACTCCCAAAATTTGAAAAAAATGACACAAGCAGTTAACCTGGACTAAATAAATCATTGTAAGCGAAGAACTTTTTTTCTCCTTCCATATCAACAATTAAAGTGCCCAGTTCGTAACAATTAAAGTGCCCAGTTCAGGCTTAGTTCGTAAGTTAATTCATAACTCAATTTTGAAAAAAAGCCACTTAATGACGAGACAAATAATAGATTTCCTTTTTTTTTATTATAGTGAAACTGACCGACCCTGTTTTTTTTTTAATATTTAGCGAAATGCTTTTTAAAAGAGCCAACAACACAGTGAAAAAAAAAGCGTAAGAAAGGAAGGAAATTCTTCCCTAACTTAATGACGAGACAAAAAAAGAATAGATTTCTTTTTATTATAGCGAAACTGACTGATCCTGTTTTTTGAATATTTAGCGAAATGCTTATTTTTATAAGAGCTAACAACACAGTAAAAAAAAGCGTTAGTAAGGAAGGAAATGCTTCCATAACTTAATGACGAGACAAAAAAAAAGATTTCTTTTCATTATAGTGAAACTGACTGATTCTGTTTTTTGAATATTTAGCGAAATGCTTTTTAAAAGAGCTAACAACACAGTGAAAAAAAAGCGTAAGTAAGGAAGGTAAAGGAAATTCTTCCCTAACTTAATGACGAGACAAAAAAAATAGATTTCTTTTCATTATAATAATGAGAAAATTTTACTCACCAGAAGTCGCTTAGAATATTCCATATCTCTATCAATGTAAATTTTTGCAAAAATATTTGATACTGCTAGAATGAATGAACTATTCAAACTGTAAAAAATTCTAATCTGAAACTTGAATATATACAAAAAATAATTGAATATATTGGCTGCTAAACAAGACGCACCGGTTTTCTGACACGCATAGCTCTCACTCTCTTTGAAAAGGTGTAATGTCTCGTAGAAGTATTACCTATATGCATGGGGATAGTCACTCTCTTTGAAAAGGTGTAGAGGGGCATCAGAATAACGTAGAAATTCCTAGGGGCCTTGGCAAAGTATAACCCCTTACTCTACTTATATATATATATATATATATATATATATATATATATATATATATATATATATATATATATATATATATATATATATATATATATATATATATATATATATATATAAATATATATATAGCCCTATTCATCTTAGTTTCTACTTGTTCTGAGTTTGACTCGGTTATTTATTGTAATTTCTGTCCTTTTGAGTTTCATTTATCCATTTATGGTAATGTTTGGTAGTTTTACTCTTGAAAATTATTTGACTTTATTTTTTTTCATTTTTGGCTTTATGTAACTCTTTAGTTGTGTTTGAAAAGCTTCTTCTGTGTAATTTTTTTTTTCAAATTAACAACATACTTTGAGAGACCGTACAATTTTGAATAAAATTTTAGGCAAAGAGATCTTGAGTTTGCCCCCCCCCCTCCATTCCATGAAAAGTATCTGTAGGGCTGCCATTCCCCTTATATTGGAGTTTAACATGATGTTTATAAACCCTAAAGAGATTTGAGGAGAATTTTTTGAGGGGGTGTTAGCTTGTGTTTTTAGTTTAATTTAGCTTATATGTCCGCATTTGTCGGCACACTCGACGATTTTCTTGGCACATTCTTCATATCCCCTTCAAAACCCTAGCTGCGCCTCTGATGGTATCTTTGTCATCAATATAAAAATTGTGTCTGACAAAAGCTTAAAAACCTCATTTTCTCGTCTTTAACATCATCAAAAATGTAAGATATATCCTTTGTGTGTGTTTTTTTTTCTGTACAGATGTATGAGGTCATGATATCATTACCATAACCTGGCAATTACGAAAAGAACCTAATTTCAAATATTCGTGAGTGTGGAAAGAGGAAAGTTCATTTTGAATAAAAAGAACCTCCAGATATCTTAATAACAAATTAATATGGGAGAAAATCAAGTGAATTGTGCCATCATGAAAGTGCCATCTTGATCAACGGAAAGGCTGTGATAAAGTAACTCCATTTCTGTTAGAACAACCTTTTCTAGTAAATTTCTGCCTACCCATGAGAGCCTTTCGGGTGATGTCCATATTTCCTATCCATATATCTTTGATATTATCACTACTATCGATTCATTACCGTCAAGAAAACAAAATGCAAAAGAATTAGCTTAGGAATAAAGGAGAAAAATGAAATACACTTCAAGGAAACATTATATATATTTTTTATTAATTTTTGTTTTTATAGTAATTCATTATATTAATTATAATTATATATTATTATTTACTATTATTTATTGTATATTATTAATTATTATATTAATATATTAATTTTTAATTAATATAATAATCAAATACACTTCAACAAAACATTATATATTTTTTTTATTAATTTTTTGTTTTTATATTAATTTATTATATTAATTATAATCATATATTATTATTTATTATATATTGTTAATTATTATATTAATATATTAATTTATAATTAATATACTTATGAAATACACTTCAACAAAACGTTATAAAATCATACTGGTTCACAAACGGCCTGATTTAATTACATCCACTCGGAATTTTATGATTCTTCTTCCAACAGCCGGGAAAGGATCTAAACGTTGTCGGTTTTAAGGGGTGCAGAGTGGGCCCTTGGCACGGGTGTAGAAATTCTAGGGGCGCGAAATTTCAAATAAATAATCCAACATTTATAATCATTTTGTAATTTTGTAATTTTATTTTTATTAAGATAAATTATAGTGCGCAGTTGGCAATAAGTTTAAGCAAATTGAATTCGAAATTTTCATTTTTTTCTCATATAAAGTAAGCAAAACCAGGTTTAAAAAAATTAAAATCTGTGTTAATAAATGGAAATTTTGTTTAAAATTGGCCTCATAATTTTTATGAGACAGGCGAGGGGAGGTAATCAAGATTTCATTAGCACTCTCCACTGGATACGACCTTGCCCTGGGGTATGGGCCCCCTAAATTCTTAATTTTTTCCCGAATTTCTCGGTCCTTCTATTTGAAATTATAAAAACAATTCAGTAGCCCCCTCCCAGAAAAATCTTCGTATGTGCCTAGAAAGGCCTGGCCCATGAGTGACTCGCATGGATTAATCGTTTTTTAGCTAATACTGAAAGGGAGGTCACTTGGTACTTTATTTTTTGTCACTTGGTCCGTCCAGTCTTTGATTCATTAAATGAGAGCTCCATCGCACCTTAGGCCTCTACAAACTGACATAGCCTACAAACCAACTGTACAAACTCTACAAGTTCAACAGAGCTTATTACAATATATTGCTATAAATTACAGTAGCTTATTGAATATGCACAATTATTGTGCTCTATTTATTACGGTTTGAACATCAAAATTAATTTCCTACGAAAAAGAATATAATCTTGTAAACTCATACTGCCTATGAAACTAACCGAAAGCATTGTCAGCTTATACTAACAAATTGATTATTTCAGAAATTTTCTTAAAGCAAAAAATTAATTGCATTAGGTTTCAATACGCGCTTTTGAACGCAATTCAACAATTGTGTTCGGTTATTGAACGCCAAAAATAACAAAATCAATTGCAATATAAGCTTATAAACCAGATATCTTTCATTAATACGTAGTTCCTGTTTCGCCAGATACATAGCTGCTTAATTATTTCATTTTTTTCAGCCATTTCAGATTTTACAGTTTTGTTATTGTTTACATCGAGGAATCGCAGCATACCGCTCAGGCGTCAGAGGAGTGCGTAAATCCACCAATGAGAATTTATTTCACTTTTTAATTGAATCGAGTACTCCAAGGTGAGTAAAATGTTGGAATTTAGCGTGCATTAGATTAGTGTTTTTTCAGAAAATGAAAGAGAAAGAATGATTATTTGGGTACTTTGGTGTGCAGTTGCTGGGTTTGTAAGAGGCAAGTCTCCTTTAACTTTTTTTATTTATGTAGTTTTTTCTTATAATGGTCCTGACCGGAGAGGGGGTGCAAAATTTCTGAGCCTCAAAGGGGTAGGACAACAAAATAGCCCACAATAGAGGCTAGGGTTTGTAAGAGGTAGGTCCCTTTTACCTTTTTTATGAATGTAGATTTTCTTGTAGCGGTCTTGACGAAGTGGGATGCAAAATCCCTGAGCCTCAAAGGGGCTAGGATAACATAAATAGCCCCCGAAGATCTTTAAGGGCTAGGGTCTTTAAGAGGCAAATCTGGTTTAACTTTCTTTGGTAAATTTTTACCAAATTATATTGTTGACTTACGAATAAAGTGATTATACCACTGGATGCCTTTTTTTATCCTCTTTCCAAATTTAATAATCATTTTTGTTGGAAATGAATTTTACCCCCACCACTATATAGCAATTCAGGGTATATATTTGCACATTAGGGGGTGGGGGTAAAGTTTAAACTTACCTCCTATTTACATCAGAAATAAAATTTCCCCCCCCCTAATGTGCAAATATATACCCTGAATTGGTATATATAGGGGTGGGGGTAAAATTCTTTTCCAACAAAAATGATTATTATATTTGGAAAGAGCTTAAAAATGGAATCAAGTGGTATATTCACTTTATTTGTAAGTCAATAATATGATTTGGCAAAAATTTACCCTTTTTTATGTGTGTTTTTTTCTTATAACGATCATGACTTGAGGGGGAATGCACAATCGCTGAACCTCAATGGGGCAAGGAATAATTTAATTTCCAACTGAAACATTTTTATGGTAAATTTGCAGTTAAGTGGCTTTTCCAATGGAAACCTGCTAATAAAACGAAAATAGTACCATTAAGTCTCGTATTTTATGCTCTTTCTGTATAGCATGGTCGATTCTCTGACAATGAACCCCAACCCCCCTGATGTCCCCATACACAATCCTAATAATTTATTCCTCCGTTAACTAATTTCGTGATACGTCAGGGGCTCTTTGCTAAAAAGGTTTTCTGCATTGTCGACTTGATGCAATCTAGTTTTGCTAGAGCGATAGCAATAGAATTGCAGATATAAATATTATTTGCAGTAATTTTACAAAATGGATAGCAGTAGAAGCGAATAAGACAATCTGATTAAAAGAAACATCGGTACTTGTATGATATAGCCCCTACCGCTCAAGTTGTTCATTCATTGACGCATTATAGAGCCGGTTTTTTTTCGTTAGTTTCTTTCAGCTTAGGGTGAGACAAGACGAAGAGAAGTGACAAAATAGATGGAAAATATATAATTTGGGCTATATATTTGCACATTAGGGGGGAGGGTTGGGGTAAAGTATTTGGACAATGTAAAGTTATCAAACAATTCGGTACTTGTGTCTCATAGCCACCACACTCAAGTTCTGTCTAGAAGTGAAGTTTGGTTAATGCTAATGAAATAAAACAAAATATTATGAAAACATAATTTTATCGACAAATTATGAAAACTACAACACAAAATTATGGAAGGGAGGCCGCCCAGACCGCATTATATTAAATACATAACCTAAACTAACCTAACCAAAATACCAACTAAATATTTAATTAAAATATAGCTACAATGTAGCGTCCCACCGAGCCGAAGCTAATATTGTTTGGTATAAAGACCATGAAAACCGGTTAACGTCCCATGTTCGTGATACAAGATCTTGAGTGTGGTGGCTATAAGACGAAAGTGCCAATAATTCTTACTTTATGATATGTAGAATAATTCTGCCAACACACTAGGCATGCAGATCCGCTATACTTTACCCCCCCCCCCCTAATGTGCAAATATATAGCCCAAAAATATTTCTAAAGTATTATATTTGTCTCATACTTAGGTATATTTCATTAGGATTGAGCGTCAGAAAAACACATTAGAAGAGTATTAGGTAGGGGCTTTATCATACAAGTACCAAAATATCTTACATATTATGAAGTAAGAATTTCACCGTTTTAGTGTTTTATTTTAGTTTTTTATATATCATAGTGCTATTTCTAGGACCATCATGGGTGTGGGGGGTATTATCAGGAAATTCACCATGATATCTGGAAGGAGCCTAAAAATAAGGACTCTAATGGTAGCATTTTTATTTGCCCAACTTCAATTTTACCATTATATTACCCCTTTTTCAACTGAATGAAAAAAGAACAATATCAAAGTGAGAGGTGTTTATTATTAGTTTTTATTATATTTATTAGATTTATTTATTTTTATTAGTATTATTAGATGTTTATTATTATTAGTTTATTACAGTTTTTAATAATAAACCTTCTTAGATCCGATGAAAAGGGAGGGAGGTAAAGCCGTAGAGGGCTAAATGGGATATTTTTGTTTAATATAAAAATTTAATTCAGCTTTTTTTATTATTTAGAATATGACCCGTACATTTCTTATTCCATGCTTTTGTTTGACTTAGGCAATGGTTAAGTTTGATTATCTTTGTTAAGTAACTGGTATAATAATAAATTGCTTTCTTCGATCGATTCAGCATAATTCTATTTAACGCATTTTTATAAACACTGCCAGTTAATTCGAGTTTAATTGCTTTTTTTTCAAAGATATTTTAAATTGTCACTTTGTTAACTCAAGTTAGGTTAAATGGTCGGGTCAGACCCCAAGAAAAGAAAATTCACAATATTCCTTAAAATCCTGTTCAAGTCAAGAGAATTGGCTTTTATAAACCAGAAATCCAAGAAAAACTCGAACCAAAACGAATGATATTTTTTGGTTGTCTAAATTAAGATAGACCTTCAACAATGGATTGAACTGGATAAAACTGGGTTGAACTAATAAGCTGTAAAACAACGCTCCTCATTTCATCGCCTCTTGACCATTGTTTGCCTTTGTGAAATTTTAGCGTTTGCTGTTCGCTATTGTAAAACACAATGGAAATATATAAAGTGGGCTTCATATAAATTCGCCGGGGGGGGGGGGGGTAAGTGGAGCACTACACCGTTAGTAATGCGATAAGAAAGTATTCATGATTCTTTTAAGGTAGTTTTCAGAATTTTTTAGGAATTGCTTCGATTGTTCCCCTGGTCTCAGCAATTACCTTTTTTGGCAAAGAAATGGTATTTGTATTGACTTCATTATTAAATTAGATAAAAAATAAGGATAAATGAGACAGTGTGATTAACTGAATAAGATGGCAGCAGTGAAAAGATAACTCCCGAAACCCCTATCTCGGCTGGTAAACATAGCGACTCAGCCGAAAAGAACAATAAGATAAATTGTCATACAAATCTTACTGGCTAAAAGATTGGAGCAAAATTCAATTAAGAATAATCGTCAAGTCGTCAAACTTTGTCAGTCAGTCAGTAAAGTCTTTTAGCTCCCCCCTCTAAAAATTCAGCTCCCTTTTAAAATTGGAGTAAAATTCAATTAAAAACAACCATCAAGTCTTTAAGCATTTACAGTCATTCAGTAAAATCTGTTAGCTCACTCCCTTCTCAGTCTGGTTTGGCTATTCTCGCCTCGGCTTCGAAGTATACGCTACTTTGGTACTGTTCTAAAATCTGGAAAACACGCGAGAACGCGACTTGAGAAAAGCAAAGATCAGATAGCCATTACCCGGTAATTTCCTATCTGACGGTGTATAAGTAAGGATTTCTCACTCCCGGAACTATATCTATACTTTAGTTTTTTGGGGTTTAGGGGGACAAAAGGTATCTAGGTTAGGTTACGTATTTAATATATGTTATGCTTTACCCCCACCTCCCTAATATGCAAATATATAGCCGAAATTTGTTTCAAAATTATTATATTTTTATCCCATTTTTTTATTTCATTAGCATTAACCAAACTTCACTTCTCGCGTGTTTCCCGGATTTCAAAACAGTACCCATTTTTTCTGATTCTACATTCTCATAATTTGACCTTACAGTTTAGGTAACCCTACTCTTGAAAAAAAATCGTATTCAAATAAAACCAAACGTTTACCAGTATCCCGCCTAAATACAGACTCTAAAAGTTACGGTTGTCGAATTTATATCTAAATAGTACAGTTTTTAAAAGCTTATAACTCTTATGCCTTCTAATGCTTGTCAGCCCTGCCCCGCATAAAAAAAGAACAGTTTTTTTGCTTCAGTAACAATCTGGTATTTATTGGTAAAGAATATTTTGACCTAAAAATGACCTCCAATTGTCCCAATATTGACCGTTTTGGAAGGGATTGCTCACTCTCTGCCATGGTGTATATCTTGAAGCAGGCACGTATACACGATTTTTTTTTGGGGGGGGGCAACAGTAAAAAAAATATTTTTGGGACAAGAAAAGCCCAGAATTTGAAAAATAGAAGATCTTGGGAAGCCCAGGTCTCCAAGCCCCTCCCCTTCATATGTTTTTGTCTCGGAGCACCACCTGTTCGGCTGCACGTGGCATACTCCGGTCACCGTACCTCTTCGATGCATGAGTGTCACAGTTTGTTTTTTGGGGGGTTATATTCATCTTTTCTTTTTAAACAAACATTAATCGTATATATGTATATTTATTTATTTATCTGTCAATTTTTCGCGAAAACGGCCCTATGTTTTTTTTCTGAAAACTCGAAAAGTGTGATTTTCCGGTGTGAAAAAAAAAGATATAGATAGGTCACGACTTTGGGGAAAATTGTTAAGGACCGTAATTTTGGAAAAAAGAATTTTTTCGAATGAATGACGTCACAAATACTGTTCTAAATATTTCAAAAAGCACAATACAATTTAATTTGATTGTTGATAGTATAAAATAAACTGTCGGTATAAATATCCATCAAGTTTTTCTGAATAAAATAAATAAAATTAAAGTTGTTCTCTTTGATTGAAAGAGATTTAAAAAAATCTGTTTTTATTTTCACCAAGTCAAGCTCGGTCTCCCGGTACTTCACATAATTTAATATAATAGTGTTGTAATACTACTCGTCGCAAAAAATATATCCGAAGAAAATAAATTTTTCTCAATAATTGCAGGCTGATTCGAAAATAAACTCAATGAGGTACAGATTTGGTTTAGGGTGGAGTATTTGTTTTCTTTCATTCCCTTTGTTGCTGAAGTGATCGTTTAAAATTTTTAGTTTTCGTTCGGTTTTGGCATTTTCCTCCCTTGAAAACAGTTTTCATAATGTATAAATTTTAAAAACACCTTCTGGGATAAATAACTCCGTTTTCCATCTGTTTTCGTCCTTCTTGTTTGCCAGGAAAGATATGTAAATTTTATGTAATTGAAACTGGCACAAGTCTGTAATTATTTTACACTAAATCTGCCTAATAAAAACAAGAATTTTAACAAGATTTTCTCAGCGAGACTTCTTCTTCTTCTTCTATTTCACAGCAGGCGGGCTTTTCAGTTGATACTATTTAGCCCTTTTCCTTTTGCTTCACTCTGTGGGCTACAGAGACTTTTGATAAGAAATATAAAATTATTCTTTTTCTTCTTATGCAGTGAGGTATATGAAGCACATTGAAGATCCTTTCACCTCTTTGGACTTGTCTGTGGAACATCTATTGTGGTTGAAGGGTTTAGTAAATCATCTTCTTTAGGATTGTAAATTTTTTCGGTGAAATCAGCTTAATAAAACAATAATTTTAGCAAGATGTGATCAGAATGCCTTTTGATTAGAAAATACAAAAATATTCTTCTTTTTCTTCATTAATTAAAAATACTTATATAAAATTATTTTTTTAAAATAAATTTAATGGCAATTTTAAAATTATGATAAGCATAAAAAATTACCTTTTAAATTTAAAACACAAAACGACCAGAAATTACTATTAAAGAATAACTGAAAATATTTTCCTATTGAAGTATAAACGAAACTTAAAACGGACAGAAATTAAATAAACAATCAAAGCAAACAAACATACAATGGATATTAATGTAAATTAATAAATAAATCTTAAAACGAGTGAAATTTAAATTGAATACGCAAATCAATCTTGAAACGAACAAAAATCACCATAAACAAGAGTTTGGGTATGACCTCCCTCTCTCACTGTAAAAGTCTAAAACCTGCTGCGTCATTGGCGCTATACTGAAAACCAATTTTATGACACATGTTTTCTTTTGTACTTAATATTGAAAATAAACATTAAAATTATAGTAAAATTTTGAACTGATGAGCTTTCAGCAATTAATATCATTATACATAAAATATTCACTTTAATTTATTAGCTCTTTTTAAAGTTGTTAACGACGAATATAGTTTCCCTACAGACAAGCGTTTGGATACTGCCTCCTTTCCTAACTGTAAATAAAAACCAAAAGTCTACTGCGTCATTGGCGCTTAACTGATCACAGGCTATATCAGGAATGTTTTCTTTTCCAGTTCTTACAATATTGAAATAAAAAATGCAAATACAGAGAAATAAATTTTGTAACTGATAGATCTTTCAACATTTATTATCGTTATACACAAGATACTCAATTTGATTTTGTCTATACTTTTCAAGACTGCTCAAGACGCATATAGTTTTCAGTAAAGTGCCAATGACGCAGTAGGTTTTAGACTTTTACAGTGAGAGAAGGAGGTCATACACAAACTCTTGTTTGTGGTGAATCTTGTTCGTTTCAATCTTGATTTGCATATTCAATTTAAGTTTCACTCGTTTCAAAATTTATTTCTAAATTTACATTAATATATATATTGTATGTTTGTTCGCATTGATTGTTTATTTAATTTCTGTTCGTTTTAAGTTTCATTTATAATTCAATAGGAAAGAATATTTTTTTTTCATTTTAAGCTTGATATTCATATTCAATCTAAGCATTACTCGCTTTAAGATCTATTTGCTCATTTATATTATTACTTGTTGTATGTTTTTGCTATGATTGCTTATAAGGGTTTCATTTATTCTTTAATAGTAATTTCTGGTCGTTTTGAGTTTTAATTTTAAAAGGTATTTGTATCTGCTGAGCTTAATTTTAAAAAGGCCTTTACTTTTCTTTGAAAAAATTATTTTTCGAAAATTTTTTTTTAATTAATTTTTGTTCATTATTAATTGCAAAAAAATTTCAAGTTTTTAAAAATTCCTTATTTCAAAATCAAGCTTAAAAAAAATCAAATATTCATCAAAGTATCAAAACTGATTTAAAAGTAACAATATCAAAGTGAAAAAATGGGTTTGTGTCAACCTCGGAGTTTTTATTATCTGATGTTTGAACTATTTTTAACAAAATTGCTATCTCAAAATTTTTATTAGATGGGTTTGGGGAAAAAGGGCGTGGGGGACTAGATTAAGCTTCGGTCTCTTTTGACTGAACTTTCTATTTTCCATCAAATGAGCCCTCTCTGAAGTTTATACGAGTACCCCTTATATAAGAACCATATATATCCCCAGAGTATAGCTTACAACGCCTATCCCAGGGCCGTGGGGGGTTCTATCGACCCTGGAGTTTTAATATCTGATGGTTGAACTATTTTTAAAAAAATGGTCACCTGAAATTTTTATCGGTTGGGTTTATCCATCCGATAAACCCAAAGGCGTGGAGGGCGGAAGGGTCTAGTTGCCCTCTGATCTTTTTCACTGTGAGAAAATGATATACAACTTTTAAATTCTATTCAAATGAACCCTCTGAAATTTATACCAGCATACGTTCCATAAGAACCGCTATATGCCCCCCGAGCAATACGTACCACGCCTTCCCCGGCCCTGGGGGGGGGGTGTTGACACAGGAGTTTTTCTTATCTGATATTTTAACTATTTTTAAAAATGACCGTACGTAAAGGTGTTTTTGTTATATGATCTTTCAACTATTTTTAACAAAATGGCTACCTCAAATTTTTTATCTGACGTATTTGGAGAAAAAGGGCTTGGGGGGCAGTTTCCCTCTGATCACTTTTGACTCTTAAAAAGGCCACTAGTACTCTTGATTTCCAATCGAATGAGCCCCCTTTAAAGTTTATACGACGACCCCTTCTATATGTGGGAGGAGGCTATATGTGGTGTTCTATTTGTGGGATTGTGGGGGAAGGCTAGCTGCCCTCCAATCATTTTTGACTCTTAAAAAGTGAATTACAACTGTCAATTTCAAATCAAATGAGCCCTCTAGGAATTTTATACGAGTATTCCTTCCATAACAACCATATATACCCCCAGGGCGCAAATGAAAACACTTACCCCTGGGCCCTGGCGAGCTGTGTTAACCTCAGAGTTTTTTGTTATCAAAATTTTGGAATATTTTTAAAAAAATGTCTATCTCAGAATTTTATCTGATGCATTTAGGGCGTGAAGAAGGGGGGGGGGCTAGTTGCCCTCCGATATCTTTTGACTCTTAAAAACTGAACAAGAACTTTCGATTTCAAATCAAATGAGCCCTCTGCGAGGGATACGAGCATCCCTTCCATAAGAACTATATATGCCCCTAGAGCATTACTCATAACGCCTTCCTCCGGGCCCTGGCGGGTTCCGTCGACACAGGAAATTTTTCTTATCTGACCTTTGAACTATTTTTAATGAAATGGCTATTATAAGACTTTTATCAGATGGGCTTGGGGGAAAAAGGGTGTGTGGGGAGGGGGAGCTAGTTGCTCTCGGATATCTTTTTACTCTTAAGAATTGAACTAGAACTTTCAATTTCCAATCAAATGAGCCCCCTCTGAAGTTTATACGAGCATCCCTTTCATAACAACCATAAACGCCCCTAGGACAACACTTACAATGCCTATCCCCCGGGCTCTGGGGGGTGGTTTTGTTATCTAATTTTTGAACAATTTCCAAAACACTGGCTATCTCAAAATTTGTAGGGAACGGGTTTGGGGGAAAATGAGCGTGGGGGGGGGGGCTAGTTTAACTCTCTTGACCCTTAAAAAGTGAACAAGAACTTTCAATTTCCAATTGAAAGTGGGTTGGGGGATAGCTGGCCTCGGTTTTTCCGACGAGCATCCCTTTCATACGAAAAATATATGCCCAAGGGCATAACTTACAACACCTGCCCCCAGGCCCGGGGGGGTGTGTCGACACCTGAGTTTTGTTATCTGACTTTTGAGAAATTTTTAACTTTATGCCTATTTGAAATTTTTTATTGGATGCATTTGGGGAAAAAGGGGCGGGGGGGGGGACTAGTTGCCCTTCAATCTCTTTTGACTCGAAAAAGCTTAACTAGAAGGGGGAGCTAGTTGCCCTCGAACGTCTTTTGACTCTTAAAAAATTAACTAGAAATTACAATGTCCAAGCACATGAGCCCCCTCTTAAGTTCATACGAGCATCCCTTTCATACTAACAATACATGCACCTAGAACAACACTTCCAACGCCTAACCCCCGAGCGTTGGGGGGTGGTTTTGTTATCTAGTTTTTAAACAGTTTCTAAAACACGGGCTGTCTAAAAATTTGTAGGGGACGGGTTTGGGGGAAAATGAGCGTGGGGGGGGCTAGTTTAACTCTCTTGACCCTTAAAAAGTGAACTAGAACTTTCAATTTCCAATTGAAAGTGGGTTGGTGGATAGCTGGCCTCGGTTCTTCCGACGAGCATCCCTTTCATACGAAAAATATATGCCCAAGGGCATAACTTACAACACCTGCCCCCAGGCCCTGGGGGTTGTGACGACACCTGAGTTTTGTTATCTGACTTTTGAGAAATTTTTAACTTAATGCCTATTTGAAATTTTTTATTGGATGCATTTGGGGAAAAAGGGGCGGGGGGGGGACTAGTTGCCCTTCAATCTCTTTTGACTCGAAAAAACTTAACTAGAACTTTCAATTTCCAATCAAATGAACCATCTCTGAATTTTTTACGAGCATCCCTTCAATAAGAACCATATAGTCCCCCAGGGCATAACTTACAACACCTGCCTTCGGGCCCCGGGGGGCTGTGTTGACCCCTGAGTTTTCGTCATATGGTCTTTGAACTATTTTAAAAAAATCTATCTCGAAGTTCTTATCGGATGGGTTTGAGGAAAAAAGGGCGTGGAGAGGGGGGGGGCTAGGTGCCCTCCAATCTCTTTTGACTCTTAAAAGGTAAACTAGAAAAGGGAAGCTGGTTACCCTCCAATATCTTTTGAAGCTTAAAAATTGAACTAGAACTTTCAATTTCCAATCAAATGAGCCCTCTCTGAAGTTTATACGAACCTTCCTTCCATAAGAACCACATATGCCCCCAGGGCATAACTTATAACCCTTTCCCCTGAAGACTGTGGGGGGAGTGTCCTCCTCAAAAAAATATTTTCTATCTGGAAATCAACTACTAGGATTCAATGAAATGGCTATTATAAGACTTTTATCAGATGGGCTTGGGGAAAAAGGGTGTGTTTGGGGGGGGGGGAGCTAGTTGCCCTCGGATATCTTTTGACTATTAAGAATTGAACTAGAACTTTCAATTTCCAATCAAATGACCCCCCTCTGAAGTTTATACGAGCATCCCTTTCATAAGAACCATAAACGCCCCCAGGACAACACTTACAATGCCTATCCCCCGGGCTCTGGGGGGGTGGTTTTGTTATCTAATTTTTGAATAATTTCCAAAACACTGGCTATCTCAAAATTTGTAGGGAACGGGTTTGGGGGAAAATGAGCGTGGGGGGAGGCTAGTTTAACTCTCTTTACCCTTAAAAAGTGAACTAGAACGTTCAATTTCCAATCAAAATGAGCCCTCTATGAAGTTTATAAGAGCATCCCTTTCATAAGAACCATACATGGCTTTAGGGTATAACTTAGAAGGCCTTCCCCTGTGCCTCGGGGGATTCTATTGACACCGGATTTTTTCTTAACCGACCTTTGAAATACTTTTAACCAGATGTCTATTTCAAAATTTTCATCAAATGGGTTGGGGGATAGCTGGCCTCGGATCTTCCGACGAGCATCCCTTCCATACGAAAAATATATGCCCAAGGGCATAACTTACAACACCTGCCCCCAGGCCCTGGGGGTTGTGACGACACCTGAGTTTTGTTATCTGACTTTTGAGAAATTTTTAACTTAATGCCTATTTGAAATTTTTTATTGGATGCATTTGGGGAAAAAGAGGCGGGGGGGACTAGTTGCCCTTCAATCTCTTTTGACTCGAAAAAGCTTAACTAGAACTTTCAATATCCAATCACATGAGCCGTTTCTGAATTTTTTACGAGCATCCCTTCAATGAGAACCACGTATTTCCCAACAGTATAACTTACAACGCCTGCCCTTGGGCCCTAGGTGACTGTGTTGACCCCTGAGTTTTCGTTATATGGTTTTTGAATTATTTTTAAAAAAGCCATCTCAAAGTTCTTATCCGATGGGTTTAAGGAAAAAAGGGCGTGGAGAGGGGGGGGGGGGGCTAGGTGACCTCCAATCTCTTTTGACTCTTAAAAGGTAAACTAGAAAAGGGAAGCTGGTTACCCTCCAATATCTTTTGAAGCTTAAAAATTGAACTAGAACTTTCAATTTCCAATCAAATGAGCCCTCTCTGAAGTTTATACGAGCATTCCTTCCATAAGAACCATATATGCCCCCAGGGCATAACTTATAACCCTTGCCCCTGAAGACTGTGGGGGGAGTGTCCTGCTCAAACATATAATTTCCAGAACTTTCAACTAAGTTGAACAAAATGGCTATACCAAAATTTTGATTGGATGTGTTTGGGGAAATGGTGAGCGTGGAAGGGGTGTCAGTTGCCTTAGAATCACTTTCGACTATTAAAAAGGGAACTAGCCATTTAAATTTCCAATCGAATGAACCCTTTCTGAAGTTTCTACGACAACGCCTTATATGCCCTCGGGGTATAACTTACAACCCTTGCCCTGAGGGCTTTGGAGGTGTTGTCGTCCTTAAAGACCTAATTTCCAGAGCTTAAAACAACGTGTAATAAAATGGCTGTCTCAAAATTTTGATTGGATGTGTTTCGGAAAAAGGTGGGCGTGAGAGGGGGGTTAGCTGCCCTCAACTCCCTTTCGACTATTAAAAAGGGCACTAGCCCTTTAAATTTCCAATCGAATGAGCCTTTTTTGAAGTTTCTACGACAGCGCCTTCTATAAAAACCTTTTATCCCCCAGGGTATAACTAAAAACCCTTTCCTTGAGGGTTGTGGGGGAGTGTCCTCCTCAAAAATATATTTTGTATCTGGAAATCAACTACGCTGAACAAAATGGCTATCTCAAAATTTTGATTGGATATGTTTGGGGGAAGGACGGGCTTGGGGGGACTCGTTGCCCTCCAATCCCTTTCGAATATTAAAAAGGGCAATAGCCCTTTGAATTTCCAATCGAATGAGCCTTTTGTGAAGTTTCTACGACACCGCCTTCTATAAAAACCTTTTATGCCCCCAGGGCATAACATAAAACCCTTGCCTCGAGGGTTGTGGGAGAGTGTCCTCCTCAAAAAAATATTTTCTATCTGGAAATCAACTACGCTGAACAAAATGGCTATCTCAATATTTTGATTGGATGTGTTTGGGGGAAGGATGGGCAAGGAGGGGACTAGTTGCCCTCCAATCACGTTCGACTATTAAAAAGGGCACTAGCCCTGTGAATTTCAAATTTAATGAGCCTTTTTTAAGTTTCTACGACAACGCCTTCTATAAAAACCTTATATGCCCCCAGGCATAACTGAAAACCCTTGGCCTGAGGGCTGTGGGGAAGTGTACTAGAGCGTTACTCATAACGCCTGCCTCCGGGCCCTGGCGGGTTCCTTCGACATAGGAATTTTTCTTATCTGACCTTTGAACTATTTTTAATGAAATGGCTATTATAAAAATTTTATCGGATGGTCTAGGGGAAAAAAAGGGTGTGTGGAGGGGGGGGGCTAGTTGCCCTCGGATATCTTTTGACTCTTAAAAATTGAACTAGAACTTTCAATTTCCTATCAAATGAGCCCCCTCTGAAGTTTATACGAGCATCCATTTCATAAGAACCATATTCGCCCCCAGGACAACACTTACAACGCCTATCCCCCGGGCTCTGGGGGGAGTTTTTGTTATCTAATTTATGAACAGTTTCCAAAACACTGGCTATCTCAAAATTTGTAGGGGACGGTTTTGCGGAAAAAATAGCGTGGTGGGGGCTAGCTTAACTCTCTTGACTCTTAAAAAGTGAACTAGAACTTTCAATTTCCAATCTAATGAGCCCTCTATGAAGTTTATACGAGCATCCCTTTCATAAGAACCATACATGCCCTTAGGGCAAAACTTAGAACGCCTTCCCCTGTGCCCTGGGGGATTCTATTGACACTGGATTTTTTCTTTTCCGATCTTTGAACTATTTCTAACAAAATGTCTATCTCCAAATTTTCATCAGACGGGTTTTGAGAAAAAGGGGTGGGGGGGGGGGCTAGCTGCCCTCGGATCTCTTTTGAATACTAAAGAGTGAGCTCGAAATTACAATATCCAATCTAATGAGCCCTCTTTGAAGTTTATACTAGCATCCCTTTCATACAAACAATATATGCCCCGGGCCTTAACTTACAACGCCTGCCCCCAGGCCCTTGGAGGTTGTGACGACACCCGAGTTTTTGTTATCTGACTTTTGAGCAATTTTTAACTTAATGGCTATCTCAAACTTTTTATTGGATACATTTGGGGAAAAAGGGGTGTAGGGGGGGGGGCTAGTTGCCCTCCAATCTCTATTGACTCTAAAAAACTGAAATAGAACTTTAAATTTCCAATCAAATGTTTTGAGTTATGCCCCCAGGGCATAACTTAAAACCCGTGCCTTGAGGGTTTTGGGAGAGAGTCCTCTTCACAAACTTATTTTCTATCTGCAAATCAACTACGCTGAACAAAATGGCTATCTCAATATTTTATTGGATGTGTTTGGGGGAAGGATGGGCAAGGGGGGACTAGTTGCCCTCAAATTACATTCGACTATTAAAAAGGGCACTAGGCCTTTGAATTTCCAATCAAATGAGCCTTTTTTGAAGTTTCTACGACAATGCCATCTATAGAAACCTTATATACCCCCCGGGCATAACTTAAAACTCTTGCCCTGAGGGTTGTGGCGGAGTGTCCTAGAGCGTTACTCATAACGCCTGCCTCCGGGCCCTGGTGGGTTCCTTCGACATAGGAATTTTTCTTATCTGATCTTTGAACTATTTTTAATGAAATGGCTATTATAAAAATTTTATCGGATGGTCTAGGGGAAAAAAAGGTGTGTGGCGGGGGGGGGGGGGCTAGTTGCCCTCGGATATCTTTTGACTCTTAACAATTGAACTAGAAGTTTCAATTTCCTATCAAATGAGCCCCCTCTGAAGTTTATACGAGCATCCCTTTCCTAAGAACCATACATGCCCTTAGGGCAAAACTTAGAACGCCTTCCCCTGTGCCCTGGGGGATTCTATTGACACCAGATTTTTTCTTATCCGACCTTTGAACTATTTCTAAAAAAATCTCTATCTCCAAATTTTTAATCAGACGGGTTTTGAGAAAAAGGGGTGGGGGGGGGGGGGCTAGCTGGCCTCGGATCTCTTTTGACTACTAAAGAGTAAGCTTGAACTTTCAATATCCAATCTAATGAGCCCTCTCTGAAGTTTATACGAGCATTCTTTTCATAAAAACAATATATGCCCCAGGGCATAACTTACAACGCCTATCCCCCGGGCTCTGGGGGGAGTTTTTGTTATCTAATTTATGAACAGTTTCAAAAACACTGGCTATCTCAAAATTTGTAGGGGACGGTTTTGCGGAAAAAATAGCGTGGTGGGGGCTAGCTTAACTCTCTTGACTCTTAAAAAGTGAACTAGAACTTTCAATTTCCAATCAAATGAGCCCTCTATGAAGTTTATACGAGCATCCCTTTCATAAGAACCATACATGCCCTTGGGGCATAACTTAGAACGCCTTCCCCTGTGCCCTGGGGGATTCTATTGACACCAGATTTTTTCTTATCCGACCTTTGAACTATTTTTAAAAAAATGTCTATCTCCAAATTTTTAATCAGACGGGTTTTGAGAAAAAGGGGTGGGGGGGGGGCTGGCTGGCCTTGGATCTCTTTTGACTACTAAAGAGTAAGCTTGAACTTTCAATATCCAATCTAATGAGCCCTCTCTGAAGTTTATACAAGCATTCTTTTCATACAAACAATATATGCCCCAGGGCATAACTTACAACGCCTGCCCCCGGGCCCTGGGAGGTTGCGACGACACCTCAGTTTTTGTTATCTGACTTTTGAGCAATTTATCTCAAACTTTTTATTGGATGCATTTGGGGAAAAATGGGCGTGGGGGGGGGGAATAATTGCCCTCACATCTCTTTTGACTCTAAAAAACTTAACTAGAACTTTCAATTTCTAATCAAATGAGTCATCTCTGAATTTTTTACGAGCATCCCTTCAATATGAACCATATAGTCCCCCAGGGTATAAGTTACAACACCTGCCCTTGGGTCCTGGGGGACTGTGTTGACCTCTGAGTTTCCGTTATATGGTCTTTGAACTATTTGAAAAAAATATATCTGAAAATTCTTATGGGATGGGTTGGAGGAAAAAAGGGCTTGGAGGGGGGGGGGCAAGGTGCCCTCTAATCTCTTTTTACTCTTAAAAAGTGAACTAGAACTTTCAATAACCAATCAAATGAGCCCCCTTTGAAGTTAATGCGAGCATCCCTTCCATAAGACCCATATCTGCTCCCAGGGCATAACTTACAACGCCTGCCCCCGGGCCTGGGGGGTTGTGTCGACACTGGAATTTTTGTTATATGTTCTTATAACTATTTTTAACAAAATAGCTGTCTTAAAATTTTTATTGGATGCATTTGGGAAAAAAGGACTTTTTTTGGGGGGGGGGAAGCTGGCTACCCTACAATATCTTTCAACAATCAAAAAGTGAACTAGAACTTTCAATTTCCAATCAAATTAGCCCTCTCTGAAGTTTATACGAGCATTCCTTCCATTAAAACAATATATGCTCCCAGGACAGAACATATAACCCTATCCCCTGAAGACTGTGTGGGGGGAATGCCCTGCTGAAACATATAATTTCCAGAGCTTCCAACTACTTTGAACAAAATGGGTATATGAAAATTTTGATTGGATGTGTTTGCGGAAATGGTGGGCTTGGATGGGTGTCGCCTTAGAATCACTTTCGACTATTAAAAAGGGAACTAGCCATTTAAATTTCCAATCGAATGAGCCCTTTCTGAAGTTTCTATGACAACGTTTTCTATACAAAACCTTATATGCCCCCAGGGTATTACAACCCTTGCCCTGAGGGCGGGGGGGGGGGGGAGGTGTCATCCTCAAAGACCTAATTTCCAGAACTTAAAACTACGTTTAATAAAATGGCGATCTCAAAATTTTGATTGGATGTGTTTGGGGAAAATGTGGGCGTGAGAGGGGGTTAGTTGCCCTCCAATCACTTTCGACTATTAAAAAGGGCACACAGCCCTTTTTCATTGATGTTTGAACTGTTATGAACAAAATTGCTATCTTAAAATTTTTATCGGATGGGTTTGGGGAAAAAGGGCGTGGGGGGACTAGATTAAGCTTCGGTCTCTTTTGACTTTTTAAAAGTGAACTAGAAATTTATATTTCAATCAAATGAGCCCTCTCTGAAGTTTATACGAGTATTCCTTCTAAAAGAACGACATATATCCCCAGAGTATAACTTACAAAGCCTGTTCCTGGGCCCTGAGGGGTCGTTTCGACCCCGGATTTTTAATATCTGATGGTTTAACTATTTTTAACAAAATGTTCACCTTAATTTTTTATCGTATGGGTTTATCCATCTAATACACCCAAAGGCGTGGAGGGCGGGAGGGGCTAGCTGCCCTCTGATCTTTTTCACTCTGTGAAAATGAACTACAACTTTTAATTTCCATTCAAACTAACCCTCTCTGAAGTTTATACGAGCATACCTTCCATAAGAACCATATTTGCCCCCAGAGCAATACTTTCAACGCCTTCTCTGGCCCTGGAGGGGGGGGGGTTGTTGACACAGTATTTTTTCTTATCTGAACTTTGAACTATTTTTAACGAAATGACTGTACGTAAAGGTAGTTTTGCTACATGATCTTTCAACTATTCTTAACAAAATGGCTACCTCAATTTTTTTATTAAATGTAATTGTGGAAAAGGGCTTGGGGGGCTATTTGCTCTCTGATCACTGTTGACTCTTAAAAAGGGCACTAGTACTCTCGATTTCAAATCGAATGAGCCCCCTTTAAAGTTTATATGACGACCCCTTTTATTTGAAGTGCGTCGGGGAAAAAAAATAAATGGAATGTGGGGGGAGGCTAGTTATACTCCAGTCGCCGTTGACTATTAAACATAGTCATAAAAATATCAATATACGATGAAATGATCGCTTTATGAAGTATATATAAGCATCCCTTCCATGATAACAATATATGCCCCCAGGGCATGACTTACAACGCCTATTTCCGGGCCTTGGTGGGCTGTGTCGACACCGGAGTTTTTTGTTGTTGGAACTTTGAACTATTTTTAAAAAATGTCTATCTCAAAATGTTTATCCGATGCATTTAGGCGTGGCGGGGGGGGGGGGGTTAATTGCCCTCCGATCTATTTTGACTCTTAAAAACTGAACAAGAACTTTCAATTTCCAATCAAATGAGCCCTCTCCAAAGTTTATACGAGAGTACCTTCCATAAGAACTATATATGCCCCTAGAGCATTACTCATAATGTCTGCCTCCGGGCCCAGGCGGGTTCCGTCGACACAGGAATTTTTCTTATCTGACCTTTGAACTATTTTTAATGAAATGGCTATTATCAAATTTTATCGGATGAGCTAGGGGAAAAAAGGGTGTGGGGGGGGGGGCTAGTTGCACCCGGATATATTTTTACTCTTAAAAATTGAACTAGAACTTTCAATTTCCAATCAAATGAGTCTTATTTTGAGCTTATACGAGCATCCCTTTCATAAGAACCATATACGCCCCCAGGAAAACACTTACAACGCCTATCCCCCGGGCTCTAGGGGGTGTTTTTGTTATCTAATTTTTGAACAATTTCTAAAACACTGGCTATCTCAAAATTTGTAGCGGATGGGTTTGGGGAAAAAAGAGCGTGGGGAGGGTGCTAGTTTAACTCTCTTTACTATTAAAATGGGAACTAGAACTTTCAATATCCAATCAACTGAGCCCTCTATGAAGTTTATACAAGCATCCGTTTCATAAGAACCATACATGCCCTTAGAGCATAACTTAGAACGCCTTCCCCTGTGCCCTGGGGGGTTCTATTGACATCGGATTTTTTCTTACCTGACCTTTGAACTATTTTTAACAAGACGTATATCTCAAAATTTTCATCAGATGGGTTGGGGTATAGCTGCCCTTGGATCTCTTTTGACTAATAAAAATTGAGCTCGAATTTTCAATATCCAATCAAACGAGCCCTCTCTGAAGTTTGTACGAACATCCCTTTCATATGAAAAATATATGCCCAAGGGCATAACTTACAATGCTTACCCCCAGGCCCTGGGGGGTTGTGACGACACCTGAGTTTTGTTATCTGACTTTTGAGAAATTTTTAACTTAATGCCTATTTGAAATTTTTTATTGGATGCATTTGGGACAAAGAGGCGTGGGGGGGCTAGTTGCCCTCCAATATCTTTTGAATCGAAAAAACTTAACTTGAACTTTCAATTTCCAATCAAATGAACCATCTCTGAATTTTTTAACGAGCATCGCTTCAATAAGAACCATATATTCCCCTAGGGCATAGATTAAAACACCTGCCCTCGGGCCCTGGGGGGCTGTTTTGACCCCTGAGTTTTCGTTATATGGTGATTGAACTATTTAAAAAAAAGCTTATATTAAAGTTCTTATCAGATGGGTTTGAGGAAAAAAGGGCGTGGAGGGGGAGGGCTAGGTGCCCTCCAATCTCTTAAAAAGTGACTCTTAAAAAGTGAACTATAACTTTCAATTTCTAATAAAATAATCCCTCTTTGAAGTTAATATGAGCATCCCTTCCATAAGACCCATTTATACCCCCAGGGCAGATCTTACAACGCCTGCCCCCGGGCCCTGGTGGGTTGTGTAAAAACCGGAATTTTCTTATATGATCTTTGAACTATTTTTAATAAACTAGCTATCTTAAAATTTTTATTGGATGCATTTGCGAAAATAGGGTCTAGGGGGTGGGGAAGCTGGTTACCCTCCAATATCTATTGCCCCTTAAACAGTGAACTAGAACTTTCAATTTCCAATCAAATGAGCCCTCTCTGAAGTTTATACGACAATGTTTTCTATACAAAACCATATATGCCCCCACGGCATAACCTACAACCCTTGCCCTGAGGGCTCTGGGGGAGCTGTGATCCTCAAAGACCCAATAAAATGGCTGTCTCAAAATCTTGATTTGATTTGTATGGGGAAAAGGTGGGCGTGAGAGGGGGGTTAGTTGCCCTCAATTCACCTTCGACTATTAAAAAGAGCACTTGCCCTTTGAATTTCCATTCGAATGAGCCTTTTTTGAAGTTTCTACGACACCGCCTTCTTTAAAAACCTTATATGTCCCCAGGGTATAACTTAAAACCCTTGCCTTGACGGTTGTGGGGGAGTGTCCTCCTCAACAACATATTTTCTATCTGAAAATAAACTACGCTGAACAAAATGGCTATCTCAAAATTTTGATTGGATGTGTTTGGGGGAATGATGGGCGTGGGGGGGGGGGCTAGTTGCCCTCCAATCACTTTCGACAAGGGCACTAGCCCTTTGAATTTCCAATCGAATGAGCCTTTTTTGAAGTTCCTTCGACAACGCCTTCTATAAAAACCTTATATGCCCCCAGGGCATAACTTAAAACCCTTTCCCCAAGGGTTGTGGGGGAGTGTCCTCCTCAAACACATGTTTTCTATCTGGAAATCAACTATGCTGAACAAAATGGCTATCTCAAAATGTTGATTGGAAGTGTTTGGGTGAATGATGGGCGTGGGGGGGGGGCTAGTTACCGTCCAATCACTTTCGACTACTAAAAAGAGCACTAGCCCTTTGAATTTCTAATCTAATGAGCCTTTTTTGAAGTTTCTACGACAACGCCTTCTATAAAAACATTATATGCCCCCAGGACATAACTTAAAACCCTTGCCCTGAGGGTTGTGGGGGATTGTCCTCCTCAAAAATATTTTTTCTATTTGAAAATCAACTACGCTGAACAAAATGGCTATCTCAAAATGTTGATTGGAAGTATTTGGGTAAATGATGGGCTGGGGGGGGGGGCTAGTTGCCCTCCAATCACTTTCGACTATTAAAAAGGGCACTAGTCCTTTGAATTTCCAAACGAATGAGCCTGTTTTGAGTTTCTACGACAACACCTTCTATAAAAACCTTATATGCCCCCAGGGCATAACTTAAAACCCTTGCCCTGAGGGCTATGGGGGAAGTGTCTTCCTCAAAAACATAATTTCCATCTGGAAATCCCGTTCAGCTTAATTGAAAGGTCCAGAAAGTATGTCTTTCATATCACTCCCCCTCATAGCCCTCAGGGCAAGGGTTTTAAGTTAGGGCAAAGGGTGGTCGCAAAAAACTTCGGAGAGGGCTCATTGGATTGGTAATAAGAATTGCTAGTGGTATTTTTAATAGCCAAAGTGATCGGAGGGCAGCTAACTTCCCCACGCCCATAATTTTCCCAAATACACCCAATCTAACTTTGGATATAGCCAATTTTTTCAGCGTAGTTGAAAGGTCCAATAATAATTTCTTTGAAGATTAAATATCCCCCCAAATCCCTCAGGGCAGGGATTGTAATTTTGGCCTCGGGGGTGTATATGGTTTTCATGGAAAGGCTGGTCAAATGAACCTCGGATGGGGGCTCATTGCAATGAAAATTTAAAGATATAGTGTCCTTTTTAGTAGTCGAAAGTGATTGAAGGGCAACCAGCCCCCCCGCACCCATGCATTCCCCCAACGCATCCAATCAAAATTTTGAGATAGCTATTTTGTTAAGCATATTTGAAAGGTCCAGTAATTGTGTCTTTGGAGATGACACTCTCCCCCGCGTCCCTCAGGGCAAGGTCTATAAGTTATATTAGTTCCCCGCTGTTATCATCTAAGGTTTTTATGGAAAGGGTGGTCGTATAAACTTCGGATGTGGGTCATTCAATTAGAGATCAGAAGTTCTAGTGTCATTTTTAAGAGTCAAAAGTGATAGGAGGGCGGCTAGCCCCACCCCACGTCTTCTTTTCCCCAAATTCATCCAACAGAAATGTTGAGATAGCTTTTTTTGTTCAAAATAGTCTAAAGATCATATAAAAAGGCATCCGGGGTTGAAATTGCCCCTCAGATCGTGGCGGCAAGGGTGCTAAGCTACACCAAAGGCATATAAGAATTTTTATGGAATGGGTGGTTGTATAAACCTTGTATACGACTCATTTGATTTGAAATTTGAAATTTTAGTACTCTTTAAGGGTTAAAAGTGAGTCCACGACCATCATTTTCCAAAACAAACACCCAATATGGAATCAAAGTACTTTTTGTAGGTTTTCACTTTTTTTACTTTAATAAATAAAAAATTATTAAAACTTTAAGGAATGAATATCAGTATATATATATATATATATATATATATATATATATATATATATATATATATATACATATATATATATATATATATATATATATATATATATATATATATATATATATATATATATATATATATATATATATATATATATATATATATATATATATATATATATATATATATATATATATATATATATATATATATATATATATATATATATATATATATATATATATATATATATATATATATATATATATATATATATATATATATATATATATATATTATATATATATATATATATTCCATAAGAACCATATATGCCCCCAGGGCATAACTTAACCTTGCCCCTGAAGGCTCTGTGGGGGGAGTGTCCTGCTCAAATATATAATTTCCAGAACTTTCAACTACGTTGAACAAAATGGGTATATGAAAATTTTGATTGGATGTGTTTGCGGAAATGGTGGGCTTGGATGGGTGTCGCCTTAGAATCACTTTCGACTATTAAAAAGGGAACTAGCCATTTAAATTTCCAATCGAATGAACCCTTTCTGAAGTTTCTACGACAACGTTGTCTATACAAAACCTTATATGCCCCCAGGGCATAACTTACAACCCTTGCCCTGAGGGCTGTGGGGGAGTTGTCATCCTCAAAGACCAAATATCCAGAACTTAAAACTACGTTTAATAAAATGGCTATCTCAAAATTTTGATTGGATGTGTTTGGGGAAAATGTGGGCGATAGAGGGGGTTTAGTTGCCCTCCAATCACTTTCGACTATTAAAAAGGGCACACAGCCCTTTTTCATTGATGTTTGAACTGTTATGAACAAAATTGCTATCTCAAAATTTTTATGGGATGGGTTTGGGGAAAAAGGGCGTGGGGGGACTGGATTAACCTTCGGTGTCTTTTTACTCTTCAAAACTGAACCAGAACTTTCTATTTTCAATCACGTAAGCCCTTTCTGAATTATATTTGAGTATCCCCTTTATAAGAGCCATATATCCTCGGAGTCTAACTTACAACGCCTATCGATGGGCCCTGGGGGGTTGTTTCGACCCCGGAGTTTTAACATCCGATTGTTCAACTATTTTTAACAAAATGTTCACCTGAAATTTTTATCGGATGGGTTTATCAATCTAATACACCCAAAGGCGTGGAGGGCGGGAGGGGATAGCTGCCCTCTAATCTTTCTTCAATCTGAGAAAATGAACTACAACTTTTGATTTCCATTCAAATGAACCCTGTCTAAATTTTATACGAGCATACCTTCCATAACAACCATATATGCCCCCAGAGCAATACTTACAATACCTTCCCCGGTCCGGGAGGGGGGGGTGTTGATACAAGAGTTTTTCTTATCTGATCTTTGAACTATTTTTAACGAAATGGCCATACGTAAAGGTGTTTTTGTTATATGATCTTTCAACTATTTTTAACAAAATGGCTACCTCAATTTTTTTATTAGATGTAATTGGGGAAAAAGGGCTTGGGGGGCCATTTGCCCTCTGATCACTTTTAACTCTTAAAAAGGGCACTAGTGCTCTCGATTTCCAATCGAATGAGCCCCCTTTAAAGTTTATACGACGACCCCTTCTATATGAAGTGCCTCTGGGAAAAAAAATAAATGGAGTGTGGGGGGAGGCTAGCTGGCCTCCAATCACTTTTGACTCTTAAAAAGTGAATTACAACTATCAATTTCCAATCAAATGAGCCCTCTAGGAATTTTATACGAGCATCCCTTCCATAAAAACCATATATGCCCCCAGGGCATAACTTACAACGCCTATTCCCGGGCCTTGGTGGGCTGTGTCGACACCGGAGTTTTTTGTTGTTGGAACTTTGAACTATTTTTAAAAAAATTTCTATCTCAAAACTTTTATCCGATGCATTTAGGGCGTCGAGGGGGGGGGGGGTTGTTGCCCTCCGATCTATTTTGACTCTTAAAAAGTGAACAAGAATTTTCAATTTCAAATCAAATGAGCTCTCTCCGACGTTTATACGAGAATACCTTCCATAAGAACCATATATACCCCTAGAGCATTACTCATAACGCCTGCCACCGGGCCCTGGGGGGTTGCGTCGACACAGTAATTTTTCTTATCTTACGTTTGAGCTATTTTTAATGAAATGGCTGTTTTAAAATTTTTATCGGATGGGCTTGGTGAAAAAAGGGTGGGTGGAGGGGGGGCTAGTTGCCCTCGGATATCTTTTAAAACTTAAAAATTGAAATAGAACTTTCAATTTCCAATCAAATGAGCCCCCTCTAAAGTTTACACGAACATCCCTTTCATAAGAACCATATACGCCCCCAGGACAACACTAACAACGCCTATCCCCCGGGTTCTAGGGGTGTTTCTGTTATCTAATTTTTGAAAAATTTCCAAAACACTGGCTATCTCAAAATTTGTACGGGACGGGTTTGGGGAAAAAAGAGCGTGGGGGGGGGGGGGCTACTTTAACTCTCTTGACTCTTAAAAAGTGAACTAGTACTTTCAATTTCCAATCAAATGAGCCCTCTATGAAGTTTATACAAGCATCCCTTTCATAAGAACCCTAAATGCCCTTAGGTCGTAACTTAGAACACCTTCCCCTGTGCCCTGGGGGGTTCTATTGACCCTTTCTTACCCGAATTTACGGTCGGATTTTTTCTTACCCGTCCTTTGAACTATTTTTAACAAGACGTATATCTCAAAATTTTCATCAGATGGGTTTGGGTATAGCTGCTCTTGGATCTCTTTTGACTATTAAAAATTGAGCTCGAATTTTCAATATCCAATCAAACGATCCCTCTGAAGTTTGAACGAGCATCCCTTTCATACGAAAAATATATGCCCCTAGGGCATAGCTTACAACACCTGCCCTCGGGCCCCAGGGGGCTGTGTTGACCCCTGAGTTTTCGTTATATGGTGATTGAACTATTTAAAAAAAAGCTTATATTAAAGTTATTATCAGATGGGTTTGAGAAAAAAGGGCCGGGCGGGGGGGGGGCTAGGTGCCCTCCAATCTCTTTTGACTCTTAAAAAGTGAACTAGAACATTCAATTTCAATTAAAATGATCCTTCTTTGAAATTAATACGAGTATCCCTTCCATAAGACCCATATATGCCCCCAGGGCAGAACTTACAACGCCTGCCCCCGGGCCCTAGGGGGTTGTTTCGACACCAGAATTTTTGTTACATAATCTTTGAACTATTTTTGACAAAATAGCTATCTTAAAATTTTTATTTGATGCATTTGGGAAAATAGGGTTTAGGGGGTGGGGAAGCTCGTTACCCTCCAATATCTATTGACCCTTAAAAAGTGAACTAGAACTTTCAATTTCCAATCAAATGAGCCCTCTCTGAAGTTTATACGACAATTTTTTCTATACAAAACCTTATATGCCCCCAGGGCATAACTTAAAACCCTTGCCCTGAGGGCTGTGGGGGAGTTGTCATCCTCTAAGACCTAATAAAATGGCTGTCTCAAAATTTTGATTGCATGTGTATGGGGAAAAGGTGGGCGTGAGAGGGGGGTTAGTTGCCCTCAAATAACTTTCGACTATTAAAAAGTGCACTAGCCCTTTGAATTTCCATTCGAATGAGCCTTTTTGAAGTTTCTACTACACCGCCTTCTATAAAGACCTTAAATGTCCCCAGGGTATAACTTAAAGCCTTTGCCTTGGGGGTTGTGGGGGAGTGTCCTCCCCAAAACATATTTTCTATCTGAAAATAAACTACGCTGAACAAAATGGCTATCTCAAAATTTTTATTGGAGGTGTTTGGGGGAATGATGGGCGTTGGGGGGGGGGGGGGGGTCTAGTTGCACTCCAGTCACTTTCGACAAGGGCATTAGCCCTTTGAATTTCCAATCGAATGAGCCTTTTTTTTAAGTTCCTTCGACAACGCCTTCTTTAAAAACCCTATATTCCCCCAGGGCATAACTTAAAACCCTTGCCCTAATGGTTGTGGGGGAGTGTCCTCCTCAAACACATATTTTCTATCTGGAAATCAACTACGCTGAACAAAATGGCTATCTCAAAATGTTGATTGGAAGTGTTTGGGTGAATGATGGGCGTGGGGGGAATAGTTACCATCCAATCACTTTCGACTACTAAAAAGGGCACTAGCCCTTTGAATTTCTAATTGAATTAGCCTTTTTTGAAGTCTCTACGACAACGCCTTCTATAAAAACATTATATACCCTCAGGACATAACTTAAAACCCTTGCCCTGAGGGTTGTGGGGGAGTGTCCTCCTCAAACACATATTTGCTATCTGGAAATCAACTACGCTGAACAAAATGGTTATCTCAAAATATTGATTGGATGTGTTTGGGCGAATGATGGGCTTGGGGAGAGGGGCTAGTTGCCCTCCAATCACTTTCGACTATTAAAAAGGTCACTATCCCTTTGAATTTCCAATCTAATGAGCCTTTTTTGAAGTTTCTACGACAACGCCTTCTATAAAAACCTTATATGCCCCCCAGGGCATAACTTAAAACCGTTGCTCTGAGGGTTGTCGAGGAGTGTCCTCCTCAATAATATATTTTCATCTGGAAATCAACTACGCTGAACAAAATGGCTATCTCAAAATTTTGATTGGATGTCTGGGGAAATTATGGGCGTGGTGGGGGGGCTACTTGGCCTCCAATCACTTTCGACTATTGAAAAGGGCACTAGTCCTTTGAATTTCCAATCGAATGAGCCTGTTTTGAATTTCTACGACGACACCTTCTATACAAACCTTATATGCTCCCAGGGCATAACTTAAAACCCTTGCCCTGAGGGTCGTGGGGGATTGTCCTCCTCGAAAATATATTTTATACCTGGAAATCAACTACTCTGAACAAAATGGCTATCTCAAAATTTTGATTGGATGTGTTTGGGGAAATGATGGGCGTGGGGTGGAGGGCTAGTTGCCCTCCAATCATTTTCGACTATTAAAAAAGGCACTAGAACTCTCGATTTCCAATCGAATGAGCCCTCTTTGAAGTTTCTACGACGACCCCTTCCATACGAAGTGCCTCTGGGAAAAAAAAAAGATAAAACATTGGAGCCGTATGGCCTTTACTAGAGGCAACGCTACAGCGTTTCCTCTGATATGCAGGGGACTATATGAACCACAATAAAGGTTCGTTCTCCTCTTCAGACTGATAAGAAAGAACAGGCATTATGGCCGTTATAAACTATCCTATGTTTAGTAAATTATCTTCTTTGTTAGTAAATCCTCTTTAAGATGTAAATCATAACATGGTACTTGTCGGTTATTGGAAACACACCCAAGAAGTGAATTTAGGTTAGCCTAATCCTAATGAAAAATGACAAAACATGATGATAAAATAATACTTTAGAGATATAATTATGAAAACCTAACCCCCACCCCTAATGTGCAAATATAAAGCCCCAGTTAAACAAGTCCAATAAATTAAAAGTCCAATATATTGTATCATCTGTTACATGTTTTTGTAGGTATAAAACTGGTTTTGTGAGATGTAACCTAAGCGTAATTCCTTTAGAATTCCTTAAGAATTGTTGGCCGGTTAAGACCGGACAGCAATTAAAATAAAAGAGACAACTTTCTCGCATGAAAGTGAAGAGAAAAATTTGAACTTAAAACGAATAGAAGTTACTCTAAATATAGCAGTCGCTACCTGCCTTTTCGGCCCCCTCTTTTTACTCTAAATTTGAAGTGCGCTTTAACATCGGATAGTCGTTTGGTATCCCCAAACAATGTGTTCTATACACATTGTTTGGTACTACAATGTACCACTTTCTACAAAAGCCTTATATATCCTAGGGCATAACTTACAACCCTTGCCCTGAGGGTTCTTAAGGGGGTATTCATCCTCAAAGACCTGATTTCCAGAACTTTTAACTACGTTGAACAAAATGAATATCTCAAAATTTTGATTGCATGTGTTTTGGGAAATGGTGGGTCTCAGAGGGGGGTTAGTTGCCCTCCAATTACTTTCAACTGTTTAAAAGAGTACTAGCCGTTTCAATTTTCCATCGAGTGAACCCTTTTTGAAGTTTTATGACGGCGCTTTCTATGAAAACCTTATATGCTCCCAGGGCATAACTGACAACCCTTGCCATGAGGGCTGTAGGGGAGTTTAATCCTCATAGACATAATTTCCGGACCTTTCAACTACGTTGAACAAAATTTCTATCTCAAAATTTTGATTGGATCTGTTTGGGAAAATGGTGGGTGTGAGAGGGGGGTTAGTTGCCCTCCCCCCAAACACTTTCGACTATTAAAAAGGCCACTAGCCCTTTCAATTTCCAATCGAATGAACCCATTTTGAAGTTTCTACGAAAACACTTTCTATAAAAACCTTATACGCCCCAAGGGCATAACTAATAACCCTTATAACTACTTATAACTACTTATAACTACTACCCTCAGGGGTTTGGGGGGTTGTCATCCTCAAAGACCTAATTTCCAGAATTTTCAACTACGTGAAAAAAAGGGCTATCTCAGAATTTTGATTGTAAGTTTTTGTGGAAATGGTGGGCGTGATAGGGGGGCTAGTTTCCCTCCAATTACTTTCGTCTATTAAAAAGGGTACTGGCCATTTCAATTTCCAATCGAATGAGCCTTTTTCAAAGTTTCTATGACAATGCTTTCTATAAAAACTTTATTTGCCCCCAGCGCATAACTTACAGCCCTTGACCCGAGGGCTGTGGGGGGGGGGGTCATCCTTAAAGACCTAATTTTCAAAACTTTCAACTACGTTGAACAAAATGGCTATCTAAAAATTTTGATTGGATGTGTTTGAGGAAAAGGTGAGAGTGAGAGGGCGGTTAGTTGCCCTTCAATCACTTTTGACTATTAAAAAGGGCACTAGCCCTTTGAATTTCCATGTGAATGAGCCCTTTTTCAAGTTTCTACGACAAAGATTTCCATAAAAACCTTATATGCCTCCAGGGCATAACTTATGATCCTTGCCCTAAAGCCTGTGGGGGGGGGGGAATTTCCTACTCAAAGATATAATTTCCAGAACTTTCAACTGCGTTGAACAAAATGGCTATCTCAAAATTTTGAGTGGATGTGTTTGGGGAAATGGTGGGCGTGGAAGGGGTGTTAGTTGCCTTCCAATCACTTTCGACTATTAAATTGGGCACTAGCCGTTTGCATTTCCAATCGAATGAGCCCTTTTTGAAGTTTCTACGACAACGCTTTCTATAAGAAACCTTATATGCCCCCAGGGCATAACTTACAACCCTTGTCCTAAGGGCTTCGGGGGGGGGGGCTCATCTTCAAAGACCTAGTTTCCAGAATTTTCAACTACATTGGACAAAATGGCTATCTCAAAACTTTGATTGGATGTGTTCAGGGAAAAGGTGGGCGTGAGAGGGGGGTTAGTTGCCCTCCAATCATTTTCGACTATTAAAAAGGGTACTAGCCCCTGCAATTTCCATTGTGTTACTTTAGAGATTGCTCCATATATGTACCTTTTTTTGACGGGCAATAAATGAATAATAATAATAATAATATTAGTATTAATAAATCTCTCTCCCGTTTTAAAACAAACTTTTATCATCCTTTCGTTAGCATCATAGGTCGTATTAATGTAATTAATGAAGAGTTTTTTTTGTCATGTATTTGAATTTTCAATGTGTCTTTGTGTCCTTCTTTTTCTTCTTTTTTCTTCTTTTTTTTTCTTTAGTAATCACTCCGTCTACTTTACCTTTTTTTGTACTTTTTTTGACGGGCAATAAATGAATAATAATAATAATAACAATACATTGTTCCAACACCGTTGTTTACTTAGGCAGCACTATTGCGTTGCCTATGGTTTTTACACCAGGGCACTTCATATAGACGAAGTTGTCGTAGAAACTTCGATAGGGCTCATTCGATTGGAAATTGAGAGGGCTTTTAATAGTCAAAAGTGATTGGAGGGTAACCAACTTCCCCCCCCCCCGATACCCATCATTTCCCAAAAAACGTCCCATCAAAATTTTGAGATAACCATCTTGTTCAGCTTAGTTGAAAGGTCCAGAAAGTATGTCTTTCATATCACTCCCCCCCCCCTCACAGCCCTCAGGGCAAGGGTTGTAAGTTATGTCCTGGAGACATATGAAGTTTCTATAGAAAGGGTGGTCGCAAAAAACTTCGGAGAGGGTTCATTGGATTGGTAATAAGAAGTGCTAGTGCCATTTTTAAGAGCCAAAGTGATCGGAGGGCAGCTACCTTCCCCGCCCCCATAATTTCCCAAAATACACCCAATCAAATTTTGAATATAGCCAATTTGTTCAGCGTAGTTGAAAGGTCCAATAATTATGTCAGTCAAGATTAAATATCCCCCCAAATCCCTCAGGGTGGGGGTTGTAATGGTGGCCTCGGGGGTATATAAGGTTTTCATGGAAAGGCTGGTCACATGAACCTCGGATGGGGGCTCATTGCATTGAAAATTTAAAGATATAGTAATAGTCGAAAGTGATTGAAGGGCAACCAGCCCCCCCTCATCCATCCTTTCCCCCAACGCATCCAATCAAAATTTTGAGATAGCTATTTTGTTAAGCATATTTGAAAGATCCATTAATTGTAATTGTGTTTTTGGAGATGACACTCTCCCCCGCGTCCCTCAGGGCAAGGTCTATAAGTTATATTAGTTCCCCGCTGTTATCATATAAGGTTCTTATGGAAAGGGTGGTCGTATAAACTTCGGATGTGGGTCATTCAATTAGAGATCAGAAGTTCTAGTGTCATTTTTAAGAGTCAAAAGTGATAGGAGGCTGGCTAGCCCCACCCCACGTCTTCTTTTCCCCAAATTCATCCAACATAAATGTTGAGATAGCTTTTTTTTGTTCAAAATAGTCTAAAGATCATATAAAAAGGCCTTCGGGGTTGAAATTGCCCCTCACATCGTGGGGGCAAGGGAGTTAAGCTATACACCGAAGGCATATAAGATTTTTATGGAATGGGTGATTGTATAAACCTTGTATACGACTCATTTGATTTGAAATTGGAAGTTTTAGTGCTCTTTAAAGGTTAAAAGTGAGTCCACGACCATCATTTTTCAAAACAAACATCCAATGTGAAAACAAAGTACTTTTTATAGATTTTCACTGTTTTTTACTTTAATAAATAAAAAATTATTAAAACTTTAAGGAATGAATATCAGTATATATATATATATATATATATATATATATATATATATATATATATATATATATATATATATATATATATATATATATATATATATATATATATATATATATATATATATATATATATATATATACATATATATATATATATATATATATATATATACTATATATATATATATATATATATATATATATACTGATATTCATATATATATACTATATACTATATATATATATATATTATATATATATATATATATATATATATATATATATATATATATATATATATATATATATATATATATACTGATATATCATATATATATATATATACTATATATATATATCATATATATATATATATATACATATATATATATATATATATATATATATATATATATATATATATATATATATATATATATATATATATATATATATATATATATATATATATATATATATATATATATATATATATATATATATATATATATATATATATATATATATATATATATATTAAATCTCAAAACGAACAGAAATTATTCCGTATATGAAAGGGGCTGTGCCCTCCTCAACGCCTCGCTCTTTACGCTAGAAGTTTTTATTGTTTAAAAAAAAGAGTTGTGGAGAAAGTCAAACTTTAGCGTAAAGAGCGAGGCGTTGAGAACAGAGGCGTAAAGAACAGAGCCTATATATATATATATATATATATATATATATATATATATATATATATATATATATATATATATATATATATATATATATATATATATATATAGGCTCTGTTGCTTTCTAAAAGCTTAATTCCAAAGGTAAGTATTTCTTTTGTAGTAAATCTCGTGTTTTAGCAGTGAAGATGACGTAGTCGAGGTCTTTGCCGAAATATCTGCTTTTGTTTTTGTTATTCAATGACCTAGAATTATATTTGTTGTGGTTTTGTCCTCTTGTTTTCTTCATTATTTTTGCCCTTCGCTTTTCCTTAAGAGAGCTAAGACACAAAAATTTCGCAAAATAAACCTCACTGACGGGTCAAATTGGTATTTAAAGTCCACAAAAAAACAGGCTATAAGATTGAGTTGTTCGGTCGCTCTGTGTTTTTCCGGAAGACAAAATTAAATTCAAAAATTTCTTTGAAAATTTCATGAACTGCTTATAAAAAAATTCATGAACTTTTCGAAAGCTCTTATATCTGAGAATTCTTTTAAGTCCCAAAAATGAGCTTAATATTTTCGCTTTGGTTTTAAATTTTCTTTTGGTTCGTGTATTTGAGAAGCATCATTTATAGGAATATTAAAACTAAAACTAAATAGTAGAATTTTAAAGGCTTTAAACTGGAAATACTTATCAGCCCAGGTAAGTGAGTAAATATTTCAGTCCTATTTTTTTTATGTATATTATTGACATAACAATTTTCGACACAAAAGGACCACTAGCCTTCTCAATATTTTGTTTATTTTTATTCGATATTTTTTTGTGCCATTGATAACTTTGAAAATATAAGTAAGAAGAAGTATGCTAACGAAAAAGAAATCATTGTTTATCTTTACATGATTGATGCTCTGTTGCCAAACAGAGTATCAATCCACTGTGCTACCACAGGATCAAAATTAAGCATGGTTGAGAAGTACAAAGTATAGTTAAAGTAGGTAATTTAACAAGTAAGCGAAAATAGAAAAGAGATTAGCCCATGTGACAAGCTAAAATTAATTCAGTCCCACAAAATTAAATATTCTGAAGGAATATAAGATGTTTCAACGAACAGAAAATTATGTGGCAGAAGCATAAAACAAACTCCAAGTGATGCGCTTGGTAGTTGCACTTGATTATGCACTTGGTTATGATGCACTTGATTGTTTCTACTTTTAAATGCAGTACTTCTAATCATGGGTCTTGCTGCATCTGTTCTTGTAAATGTCGTGCTTTGTATTGCATTTTATATGGTTCTTTTCTTATTTAAAATACTTTAAAATTTTCATTTCTTATAATTATTTACAATTGTATTTTTGCAATTGTCTTATTTACAATTATCTTATATTAGGTCCATTACTTCTGGTTTAACCATGAATATAGTATCTATTGAAGCGCAAACCACTTTTAAACCACTATTTTATATTCAATTTGAGTCATACATCCACATAGAACAGGGGGATATACAGAGAGTTGTTTTAGCATTGTTCTCTGTCATAAAGATTACCCCTCTATTGGGGAGCGATTCCCCCCTTTTCTAAAAATTATTAAATTTTCTTGGGCTAATACTTGTTGATGGGCAAATTCTAACCTAATAATGTTTAAATATTTGGAATATTAGGAATCATGCTATATTGAAGACTCCTTTAATGCATATTTTTTTTTTATCAAGGTTGCTTTTTTTAGTTTTGGTTACAAGCAGCTTGGATCGACCTTTTTCACATTTCGTTACTATAAAGTGGAAACTTTATGATTTGTTTGTTGTGAACACACTTCCGGATATTCTGGCTCTAAGCTCCTTGGCCTCTTGGCATAAGTGGACATAGTTCCTTCTTTTTTCGATTTTCTTCCCTGATCAAGAGGCAGTACTGAATTGTTTGAATAATAACTAAATTATCTAATTATACAGTAAGTGACAAGTCAAGCGTGTGGCGATCGCCTCCTGCCCAGTTGCTATTCTTTGTCAGTTTGAACTAACATTTTTACCAACCCGTTGAACAAAGAATAAATGAATAAAGAACCCCCACCCCACAACTGGTCAATCCATGTTTGGTTTACGAGGATGAGGCTTCAAATCTCAAAGTGGCTAATTTTTGTTAGCCTTCTCGTTTTTCTTAGTTCCCATCTTTAAGGTTGTTTTTATAATGTTACATCTGTAGCATGAGGTGAAAATTCCTTTTATATGTATTTTTATTGCCCAACGCTTCCTACTGTACTTCTCAACAGTAAAACTAATTAAAAATACAACCTGTTGAGATTATTTCCTGTTTCCAGCTAAGAAAACATGACAATTCAACTTTGAAAGTAAACAGTTGGTCGGCATTAATGAAGGGTAACCATCTGATTTGCGAGAAAAACAGGATCTACTTATTTGATTAAATAACAAAAAAATAGGAATTAGATAAAAAAAGCAAGATATTTCAAGTAAATGTAAAGAGTAACCTTAAACCTCAAAATGAGCCAAAATGACCTTGAATGGTAGAAGATTTGCTGCCCCTCACCCTCAACCCTCCACTCATAATTTTAAAAGGGTGGCTTGCACTTTACTTGAACACTTGCTGCAATTCAGCAAGTGCTCAATTGGTATCTAGGAATGTTTGTTTGATCTTCAAAAATAAACAAGTATATTCATGCACTCGACGAAAATATGTTGCTTTCAGTAAAATGACGGAAAAGTCTCAACCGTTGCGAGGAAGGGCTAATTGGGTAACAGCCCGCTCCCGTCGAGGGAGTTTTTTCTTTATTTAAAGTTTTAACATTATTTTTCACTTGTATTTGAAAAAAAAACTTGTTGTAAGTTCATTCAGTCTAAGGCAAACAGTCAGAGATTTTCTGCATGTTGTATATCAATAAAAGTGAAGTTGAAGCCATTTTACCATTGAACATACCTTTAAAAATATACCAAAAGATTTTGTAACCTTTAAATGCATATGGTTTAAGCGGGTGATTGTTGAATGTGAATAAACGGAAAGCAGGTCGTCCACGTTTCCTGCTCCTCCACGTTCTGTGGATGAAGGATGACAGATCACTGAAGCTTGTCCTTTTCTGCCAACTGCCTAGGGTTAAACGGAAAGCAGGTCGTCCACGATTGGGGTGGAAAGATGTCGTAAAAAAGGATTTAAGGGAGATGGGAGCTTCCTCGGAGGGTGTAAAGAAAATTCTTTTAGGACATTTTAATTCTGAAGAGGAGAAATTGCCTACGGATTGTTTTGGGTACCCAGCTGACTGACCAAATTACAAACAGTAGGCTGTATGAAAAGTATGGTTCAATCCTGCTTTCTATAGCTATAATGAGAGAAAGGTTGAGATGGCTAGGGCACGTTCTGTGGATTAAGGATGACAGACTACTGAAGATTGTCCTTTTCGGTCAACTGTCTAGGGCTAAATGGAAAGCAGGTCGTCCACGGTTGGGGTGGAAAGATGTCATAAAGAAGGATTTAAGGGAAATGGGAGCTTCCGTGGAGGGTGTAAAGAAAATTCTTTTAGGACATTTTAATTCTGAAGAAGAGAAATTGCTTACGGATCGTTTTGGGGACCCAGCTGACTCAACATATTTCAAACAGTAGGCTGTGTGATAAGTGTGGTTCAGTTCTGCTTCCCAAGGCTGTAATGAGAGAAAGGTTGTGATTGCTGGGGCACGTTCTGTGGATGAAGGATGACAGATTACCGAAGACTTTCTTTTTCGGCCAAGTGTCTAGGGCTAAACGGAAAGCAGGTCGTCCACGTTCCCTGCTCATCCACGTTCTGTGGATGAGGGATGACAGATTATCGAAGATTGTCCTTTTCGGCCATTTGTCCAGGGATAAACTGTCTGGGGCTAAACGTAAAGCAGGTCGAAGATTGCCGAAGATTGTCCTTTTCGGCCAACTGTCTAGGGCTAAACGGAAAGCAGATTGTCCACGTTTGCTGCTCATCCATGTTCTGTGGGCGAAGGATGACAGATTACCGAAGATTCTCCTTTTCAGACAACTGTCTAGGGCTAAACGGAAAGCAGGTCGTTCACGGTTGGGGTTGAAAGATGTCGTAAAGAACGATTTAAGGGAAATGGGAGCTTCCTCGGAGGGTGTAAGGAAAATTCTTTCAGGACATTTTAATTCTGAAGAAGAGAAATTGCCTACGGATCGTTTTGGGTACCCAGCTGACTCACCATATTTCAAACAGTAGGCTGTGTGATAAGTGTGGTTCAGTTCTGCTTTCTAAGGCTGTAATGAGAGAAAGGTTGTGATGGCTGGGGCACGTTCTGTGGATGAAGGATGACAGATAACCGAAGATTTACCTTTTCGGCCAACCGTCTAGGGCTAAATGGAAAGCAGGTCGTCCGCGACTGGGGGGGATGTCGTAAAGGAAGATGTAAGGGAAATGGGAACTTCTTGGGAGGGTGTAAAGAGGGAGGTTTGAATAGATTAGGACAGAGGAGGAGCGTGCGTAGCTGTATTGGCCTCAGGCTACTTGGTGCTGTGGAGAGTTGTTAGTAGTAGTAGCAGTATGAATTGATTGTATAGCTTACCACGTTAACTAATTTTTTTAATCTAAATAATGCCTACCGATTCAGTTACCTCCTTCAACTATACTTCTGCACGTATCAATCATACAGAGTTATGGTTTTTACATTTCGCATTGAGCAAAAATTGGTTAGCATATTTTATGTTAGCATGACTTTTTATTCCTCGTATTTTTGAAGCTATCAATTACACAAAAATTATGGTAAATATTCAACAAATCAGAGGCTCTCTTTGTTTCAAATATTTTTGTACAGTATAAGTAATAGACATTTAAAAGAAAGCACTAAAATGTCTATTCAGTTTTGAGTGCGATAGAAAGTTATAGTTATAATACTTTTATAGTTATAATACTTATATAGTTACTATACTTTTTTGGTTATAAGACTTTAAAAACTTATACTTTTAACAGCGCTGTAAATTTTATCTACCAAACGTCGTTATACCAATCGATAAAAAATTCGAAAATGAAGTGAGAACATTTCACTCATTTTAGGGACTGACAAATATTTTCAGATTTACTGCCCTTGGGAAAGTTCACAAAATTCCTATTAGTGAATTTAGTTTTCACCTCAGAAAAAAAAAACAAAAAAAACAAACAAACAAGGGTGGTGACACAAATAGTTCTGTGGCCTGTTATTTTTTAGACTTATAGAAGTAGTATGTTAACTTATACTTTGCGTAGGTTATGTTCCATCCTGTATCTAAGTTATACTTTGCGTAGGTTATGTTCCATCCTGTGTTATTTGCTTACTGCACGTTCCATGGCACCTTTCCATGGCAGATTACCAGACTAGTCATTAGGAAAGGTTTTTTAGGGAAAGCTGTCAATCACCCTTTTGTTATCCACAGTTCCATTTTTGAAGTCTGTGGAAACAGTTTGACGTGTTCGGTGAGATTACGTTCCTTGGCGTTTGATAGACATTTGCAAAAAGGGGTAATTAGTGATTGGATAATTTTTTAACGTGAAATCTCTGAATAAAATATTTTTGGAGCATGTACTTGACGATAGATAAAAGGGTTAAGGTGATTAGCAATTACGAGTAAGGATCCCCCCACTGGTTCCTGGCAGTAAGCTACGCATATCAAATTGCTGTACTGTGGGTTAGGTAACATGATTAAACACGCTTTTACAATCGGAATTCATTGATTGACATTTGAAAAAAAGGGGTAATTAGTGATTGGATAATTTTTTAACGTGAAGGGTCAATTTTGAAGGGAAAAACCAAAAATACTCAGAATCGAAAATAAACGGGATCTGCCTCAAGGGGAAGGCTCAGAGGCCCTTCGTTTCCCCATTTCTGAGGGCAGAGGAGGGGGGAGGGGGGGGGGGTCAATTTTGGAGGGAAAAACAAAAATACTCATAATTGAAAATAAACGGGGTCTACCTCACGGACAAGACTCAGCGGCCCATTCGTTCCACATTTTCTGAGGGCCGGGGAGGGGGGAGGGTCAATTATTGATGGTAGCCCAAAGATAAAAATAAACGAGATTCAAAGGCATCTGACACACGTGCAAGGCACCGAGGCCCATTCGGTCCCCCATTTCTGAGGGCAGGGGGAGGGGGAGTCAATTTTGGAGGGAAAACCAAAAATACTCAGAATCGAAAATAAACGGGATCTGCCTCAAGGGGAAGGCTCAGAGGCCCTTCGTTCCCCCATTTCTGAGAGTAGGGGAGGGGGGGGGTCAATTTTGGAGGGAAAACCAAAAATACTCAGAATCGAAAATAAATGGGATCTGCCTCAAGGGCAAGGCTCAGAGGCCCTTCGTTCCCCCATTTCTGAGGGCAGGGGAGGGGGGGGGGGTCAATTTTGTAGGGAAAACCAAAAATACTCAGAATCGAAAATAAATGGGATCTGCCTCAAGGGCAAGGTTCAGAGGCCCCCCTTCCCCCATTTCTGAGGGCAGGCAACGGGGGGGGGGTCAATTTTGGAGGGAAAAACAAAAATACTCAGAATTGAAAATAAACGGGATCTGCCTCAAGGGGAAGGCTCAGAGGCTCTTCGTTCCCCCATTTCTGAGGGCAGGGGAGGGGGGATCAATTTTGGAGGGAAAATCAAAAATGCTCAGAATCGAAAATGAATGGGATCCGCCTCAAGGGCAAGGTCAGAGGCCCCTCCTTCCTCCAATTCTGAGGGCAGGGGGGGGGGTCAATTTTGGAGGGAAAACCAAAAATTCTCAGAATCAAAAATAAATGGGATCTGCCTCAAGGGGAAGGCTCAGAGACCCTTCGTTCCCCCATTTCTGAGGGCAGGGGAGGGGTTTCAATTTTTGTGGGATAATAACAAATGATAATGCTCTAATATTCATCGTGATCGGCCTAACGGGGAAGGATCAGAGGCCCCCCGTTCCTCCATTTCGGCGTAAAGTCGAGGGGGGGGGTCAATTTTGGAGGGAAAAAAAAAAATGATCAGAATAGAAAATAAAGGGGATCCGCCTCAAGGGCAAGGCACAGAGGCCCTTCGTTCCCCCATTTCTGAGGGCAGGGGAGGCGGGGGGTCAATTGTGGAGGGAAAACTAAAAATCCTCAGAAAGTTCATTTTGAATTTCTTTCATTTAAATGCAAGAGTTGGAATATTTCAGTAGTGTTTTGTTGTGCTTTACCTTGTCACAGTTACATTCTCTTAATTTTTCAAAGTTCATTTTGAATATCTTTCGCGAAATGCAAGAATTGGAATATTTCAGTAGTGTCTTGTCGCGGTTTACCTTGTTACAGCTACATTCTCATGATTTTGTAAAGTTCATTTTGGATTTCTTTCGTTGAAATGCAAGAGTTGGAATATTTCAGTAGTGACTTGTTGTGCTTTACCTTGTCACAGTTACATTCTCTTGATTTTTCGAAGTTCATTTTGAATTTTTGTCGTGAAATGCAAGAGTTGGAATATTTCAGTAGTGTTTTGTTGTGCTTTACCTTGTCACAGTTACATTCTGTTGATTTTCATAGTTCATTTTGAATTTCTTTCATTGAAATGCAAGAGTTAGAATATTTCAGTAGTGTTTTGTTGTGCTTTACCTTGTCACAGTTACATTCTCTTAATTTTTCAAAGTTCATTTTGAATTTCTTTCGTGAAATGCAAGAATTGGAATATTTCAGTAGTGTCTTGACGTGGTTTACCGTGTCACAGCTACATTCTCATGATTTTTCAAAGTTCATTTTGAATTTCTGTCGTGAAATGCTAGAGCTGGAATATTTCAGTAGTGACTTGTTGTGCTTTACCTTGTCACAGTTACGTTCTCTTGATTCTTCGAAGTTCATTTTGAATTTCTCTCGTGACATGCAAGAGTTGGAATATTTCAGTAGTGTTTTGTTGTTCTTTACCGTGTCACAGTTAGATTCTGTTGATTTTCATAGTTCATTTTGAATTTCTTTCATTGAAATGCAAGAGTTGGAGTAGAAGAATGGGAGAGTAGATTCCGAAAATTAGCAAATGGTGGATTTGTAATATTTAATAGAAATAATCGGGATATTTCGAGGGAGCGGATCTAGCCTTGCCCCACCGTGTGCTGAAGCCAAGATCAAATCTGTCAGCCCAATTTAATTAGCTTAATTGAATTCTGAAAATTATAGCTTGTTTAATTCTTGCCTTTAATATTTTACCGGTCACCCAGGTTTGTTTTTCAGCCCGGCAAACCTTGCTGTCAAAAATTCGATTTTCACTAAATTCATTTCGCAGAAAATAACGAATGGGGAAATTATAGAGCATTATGAATTTGATCATAGTATTCTGAGGAAGGAGGACCATCCAGATTCGTACCCATTTTTTTCGGGGGGGGGGGGGCAAAAAGTATTTTTTCGGGGGGGGGGGTGTATAATTTTTTCTAAGTCATCAAAATTTGTTTATATTCATTTTGTTACGTTTATACGAGTCAGATAAATATTTCAGGGGGGATTCAAACCTCCTACCCCCTGGTTGCGGCCTTGGGCCCAGCATAACCCAACATATGGGCTGAAACTAAGGTCAAGTTAGTTTGCTTAGATTAATCAGCGATATTGCACCAAGACGAGCAAGACTGGTTTTATCCCGTTTTTCCGTTAAATTTTATGCTGGTCATCATACTACTACTACTACTACTACTACTACTAAAAAATCACCGCAGCACCAAACCGCCTAAGGACAACACAGCTTCGCATGCTCCTCCTCAGTCCCAATCTATTCAAAGCCTCCCTCTTTACACCCTCCCAAGAAGTTCCCATTTCCTTTAAACCTTTCTTTATGACATTCTCCCACCCCAGACGCGGACCACTTGCTTTTCGTTTAGCCCAAGAAGGTTGGCCGAAAAAGACAATCTTCGGCAATATGTCATTCTTCATCCGTAGAACGTGCCCAAGCCATCTCAAACTTTCTCTCACTATAGTCCTAGAAAGCTGGATTGAATCGCACTTTTCGTACAGCCTACTGTTTTAAATGCGGCCAGTCATCCGGGTACCCAGAACAATCTGTAAGAAATTTCTCTGGAAAACATCTAGCAAATCTTCATCCGCTTTTCGGAAGGCCAATGCTTACCTCATTTCCTACCTTAACCGCAGCAGTGTTATTCTCGTACATAGCACTAATCACTTTAATGTATTTGTCTGGTATACCATACAAGGATAAAACCCTTGCTAAAGCTCTTCTATCAACAGAATCGTACGCTTGCTCATAATCTATAAAACTGAGGACCAAAGGTGTTTGACAACTCAGGCACTTCTCAACTATTAACATAAGAGTGAACATTTGGTCGACACATCCTCTACCTTTTCTACAACCGCACTGTCCTTCTCTTAAAACTTTGTCTACAGTATCTCTTGGTCTAAAAAGTACCGTATTACTAAGTAATTTGCTACCTAAAGAGACAAGACTAATGCCTCGACAATTACTACACTCACTCCTATCCCCTTTCTTATAAAGTTGCTTAATTAAGATTTTTCTAAAATCGTTAGATACTTCCCCTTTTTCAAAATTCCTATTCATAATCTTCAGTAACTTATTTCTAACCTTAGAGCCACCATATTTAAGAAACTCATTTACCACACTATCAGCACCTGGAGCCTTATTATTTTTTTTATCCTTGTAGTACTGTCGCTAATTCTTCCTTACAAAACAAGTTTTTCTTCACATCCAAGTTATCACAAACTTTTTCACAAAATTATCACAAAATCACAAAATTTTCCTCTATATCTTTTCCTGCAACTCTATCTCGGTTTAGCAAATTCTCAAAATGTTCTGCCCATCTCTCTTTCATTCTTTCCTTATTGCTATTTGTGGCCCCGTTGTTATCTTCAAGTGGAACAAGTCCTGATTGACTCATCCCTTTCCGTCTTTTGACATGCCAGTACGAAGTTTTATTATTATGCGGTCCAGCTGCATCTTCCAGATCCACAGAAATTTTATCTATGGCCTACAATTTACACCTACTTAGTTCATAGTTTAATGCCTTCTCTACTTTATTTACATTCCTTTTGTTTTCATATGATCTATCACTCAGATAATCCTTGCACAAGTCCCTTCTCCTTTCTATTAAACATAAAGCTTTTCACCAATATTCTTAGCTACAGTCCTAGCGTTCTTCCCTAAGAAACCTTCAGCAACTTCACACATTTTTTTTTCTAAAATTATTCGAACCATCTTCCACATTGTCAAATTTTAAACTCTTAAGTTTAGTATTCAACTGTTCCTGGAACGTGCCTCTCAAATTCTCATCTTGGAATCAACCAACATCATAACTTCCCGGGAGGTAGTTACGCTTCCGAAATTTCAGCTTTAAATTAACCCTAGACTCTACTAGATGGCAATTTTTACTTTAACATCAATAACAGCACTTCTATATACCCTAGTATCTTGTATTGATCCCGTTCTCGTTGCTTATAATCTATAAAACTGAGGACCAAAGGTGTTTCACAACTCAGGCACTTCTCAATTATTAACCTAAGAGTGAAAATTTGGTTGACACATCCTCTACCCTTCCTCTCTTTGTATTGATAGGCCCCGTTCCTATCTTTAACTGAGACAAGTCCTGATTGACTACTCCATCTCAATTTATGAACATGCCAGTACAATATTTTACTATTATGCCGTTTAGTTGTATCATCCGGATCTTCTGCAATTTTATTCATGGCCTCCACTTCACACCTCCTTAGTCCATATTTTAATGCTTTCTTGACTTTCTTTACATTCCTTTTGTTTTCATATGATCTATCATTGAGATAATTCTTGTACAAGCCCCTTCTCCTCTCTTTTAAACATAAGTTTTTTTCCTAAAATTATTCAAACCACCTTCCATATTGTCAAATTTTCAACTCTGAAGTTTCAACAGTTCCTGGAAAGTTTCTCTCAGATTCTCATCCTGGAGCCTACCAACATCATAACCTCCCGGGAGGTAGTTGCCCTTCCTAAATTTCAGCTTCAAATTAACCCTAGACAGTACTAGATGGTGGTCTTTGTTTTTAATATTAATAACAGCACTCCTATCAAACAGTTCGAGGTAATGAACTGTAGGTAAGGAGTGATCCCGCTCAATAGTAACCGAAACTCTAAAAAACAGGATTTTGATACCAATAGATACATCAAAAGAATCAGATTTTTATGCTGATTTCAAATATGATTCTATATATGATTTCAAATATAGTTTCATCAAGTTTAGTCATCTCTATCAAAAGTTAAGCGCATGGGAAAATTTGCCTTATTTTCGAAAAAAGGGGGAAACATCTCCTCAAAATCATAGAACTTTAATGAAAATCGCACCATCAGATTCAGCGTATCAGAGACCCCTATCATAAAGTTCCAAGCTCCTACCTGTAAAAATGTGGAATTTTGTATTTTTTTGCCCGAAGAAAGATCACGGATGCGTGTTTATTTGTTTTTTTTTCTGTTTTGTTTCCCAGGGGTGGTCGTATCGAACCAGTGGTCTTAGAATTTCACGAGAGGACTTATTCGAACGGAAATTAAAAGTTCTAGTGCCCTTTTTAAGTGACCCAAAAAATGGAGGGCAACTAGGCCCCTTCCAACGCTCATTTTTCCCAAAGTCACCCGATCAATATTTTGATATCGCCCTTTGTTCCGCATGGCCGAAAAATAAATAAGTATCTCTTTGAGGATGATTTAATCCCCCACAGTCCCCGGGGGAAGATCTGCAAGTTATGAACTTCGTCCAATGTTTACATATGGTATAGGTTATTGGGAAGTGTACAGAAGTTTTCATGGGGGATTTTGTCTGGTAGTTGGCGGTGGGGGTAGAGGGATTGGGGGGTTACGTGCGAGGATCTTTCCATAGAGGAATTTTTCATTGGGGAAGGAGCATTGCTATGAAGGGGGTGCCGGATTTCCCAGCATTATTTAAAAAAAAAACGATCAGAAATTGAATAATAAAAAAAATTCTTCAAATGAAAGTAAGGAACAACATCAAAATTCAAAACGAACAGAAATTATTACGTATATGATTGGGTTCTCCCCCTAGTCATTACCACGATCTTTACGCTAAAGATCTTTTTTTGTACTTTCATCAGAGCTATTTTCAGAGTTATTCGAATTAACGGCCTTTGTGATTAAGGAGTCTTTCTTAAAGAATTGGAAGCAAATTTTGAACCTTATCATAAAGAGTGAGGTATTGAACAGTGGGCGAACCTCCTAATATACGTAATCAAAATATACGAATATAGAAGTTTGCTACGTAAGTTAATTCGTAAGTTACGTTTTCAATTCAATTCAATTCAATTTATTAAATACTACAATAAATACATATATACACTTAAGCGCTAGAGGTCCCAAGAAAAGCCATTTAGCCAAAAAAAAAAGTAAAATTAATTTACAAATTTCGTTTTAATTATTTATGTACGGTGAACCAAAATCAAAGCTGCATTAATTCAAAAACGTTCAGAAATTAAATAAAAAAAAATACAAATTTGTTTTAACTGAAAGTAAGGAGAGACATTAAAACTTAAAACGAACAGAAATTATTCCCTATATTAAAGGGGCCGTCCCCTCCTCAACGCCTCGCTCTTTGCGCTAAAGTTTGACTCTGTCTCACCACTTTATTTTTGAAACCGATAGAAAAAAATTTTAGCGTAAAGAGCTAGGCGTTGAGGAGGGAACAGCCCCTTTCACATAAGGAATAATTTCTGTTCGTTTTTAAGTTTTAATGTCGCTCCTTACTTTCAGTTAAAAAAAAACTTGTTTTTTTTATTTATACCCTAGTATCTTGTATTGATCCTGCCAGTTTTCGGTTTACTATAACATAATCAATAAGGCTGTCTTACCATCACGTGAATACCATGTTCACTTAAGGGCCATTTTATGACCAAACACCGTATTGGTTATAACTAGATAGTTGTACCTACGAAATTGCGAAAGTGTGTAGCCATTACTGTTTTCTTTTCCTATACCAAATTTACCTAGGCTAGAATACCATCTTTCCTTATTTCTACCGACCTGAGCATTGAAATCTCCTAATAAAAATAATATATTTCTACCTGGAACCCTGTCTATCTGCTCCTGTAACTGTAAGTATAATTCATCTGAGTCACTAGTATCTCCGTCAGTCGGTTCTACAAGGGCATATACTACTATAACTGATACCCCGGGAACTTTTTGTCATAAAATGAGCAATTAGTATTCTATTATTAATATCTTCCCAGCCTAAGCAAGACTTAGCAGCTTCCTTATTCATCATGAGCCCTAATCCCTGTCTATGTACCCCATCCATCCAGCCTGAGTAAACAAATTCTATATCAAATAATTTCACGCTTCCTGCCCCTGGGATATGAATTTCTGAAACTCCTAATAAGTCCAGTTTGATTCGTCTAAATTCGTCAGTCCAGGACGGGGATCAACATATCTTCTCAAATCTACACCGAATCGCTTAAGCCGGCTTAGAACCGGACAACAAGAAGTCCCTGGGACCTCCAGTATGAATGGAGGCTTTGTGCAACCCTGGGCCCATCTTGGTCACAACATGGTTTTCAGCACTTGGCGATACTCTTCTATCAACAAGAGTCAAAATCTCACTGACAGTCTCAAGCCTATTACCTCCGACTCATTATATATTCATGCCTAAGAATATTATGCTACTGCTGGGAGGCAACCCATAGTAGATAAATTAGCTAGGAAGAGGATTTTTGGCCCGAAAATGCCCGTCAAAACAAACAAGTCCAGAAGAATTATCAGTTAATCAGAATCCCGTGCGAATTCTGTATCGTTTACTAGGCTATAATATCCTCAAAATGTGCCACTCCTCAAGTGGGAATAGGGTTGATCGCAAGGTCCCCAGTCTTGCAGGTACCCAGGAAACCAGTCTTGTAGGAAAGGGTCAAGGCAGCCCTTTGCAGATGCCCTTGTACATAGATCTGGGTCTTACTCGCTGCCGCAGTTGTCCTCATATAGAGGATCCTCCCACGATTGTGTTCTGCGTCACCATGCAATTTAACCCATTACTGAGAGAAAGTTTGTAATTCACAGGACATGTGGACACGCCGATGAGCCCTGATGAGTGTACATTTGAGGTGCCTTCTTCCTCCTCGACCTGTATTGATGGCCCCGTGCTAGGGTGCCCAAGTTTCTATTAGGGAACCCCAGAGACAAGGCCCCCTTCTTGGTCTGTGCCTTTTATGGAGGTACTCTATATATCTGTAGAGCATGCCCCTATCGCCAATTGGGGACACGCTAAGCGGCTTGGGGGAGGCCCCTATTTCAATCTATGATAAATTGGCCGAAAAATATTGAGAACTCGGGGTGGAGGAGGGGACAGAACCTATCCAATAAAACCATTAATTACAGAAAATCTGGACACTGCTTATGAAAAAAGAAACTTTCAAGGTAACTTTAAAGAATAGTATTTTTGGGTATTTGGGTATTATATACTTTGGGTATTTTTCAAGGCTAAGGAAAGGATCGAACTTCAGTGGTGTAGCAAAGTGGGGTCTATCAGATTCCATCTAATTGCGGAAGTTACTATTCTGGACTTACTAACCAGAATTTTAAAAAAAGAAATTACTATATCGAGATTCTATTTTGCGGGCCTTAAAGCAGAATTCTAAATACCATAGATGTTACAAACGTATTTGTATTTACAATGTATTGCTAAAATTGTTATAATTCTTTTTGTTTTACAAACAACAAGACTCATTTAAAATTGCGCTGCCTATGTAAAGAACGATGTTGGCACAATGTATTGTTTTTTTTTATTGTTTTTTTCTAGACCAGGGCACTTCGTATCGAAGGAGTTGTCGTAGAAACTTTGAAAAGGGCTCATTCGATTGGAAAGTGGAATGACTAGCGTCCTTTTTTATAGTCGAAAGGGATTGGAAGGCAACCAACACCCCTTCCACGCCCACGATTTCCCCAAACACATCCAATCAAAATTTTGAGATAGCCATTTTGTTCAACATAGCTGATTTCCATATAGAAATTATGTTTTTGAGGAGGACACTCCCCCCAAAGCCCTTAGGGCAAGGGTTGTAAGTTATACCCTGGGGGCATACAAGGTTTTTATAGAAAGCTTTGTTGTAGAAACTTCGAAAGGGCTCATTCGATTGGAAATTCAAAGGGCTAGGGTCCTTTTTAATAGTCAAAAATAATTGGAGGGCAACAAACCCCCCTCCCATGCCCACCTTGTCTCCAAACACTTCCGATAAAAATTTTAAAATAGGCATTTCGTTCAACGTAGTTGAAAGTTCTGGAAATTAGGTCTTTGAGGATGACCCCCCCCCCAAAGTCCTCAGGGCAAGGATTATAAGTTATTCCCTGGGAGCATATAAGGTTTTCATAGAAAGCGTTGTCGTAGAAACTTTCAAATAGGGCTCATTAGATTGGAAATTGAAAGGGCTAGTGCCCTTTTTAATAGTCAAAAGTGATTGGGGAATAACTAACCCTCCTCTCACACCCACTGTTCCACCAAACACCTCCAATCATCATTTTGAGGCACTCATTTTGTTCATCATAGTTTAAACTTCTTGGAATTTTGTCTTTGAGGATGACAGCCCTCCCCCCTCCACAACCCTCAGGGTAAGGATCGGAAGTTATTCCCTGGGGGTATATAAGGTTTTTATAGAAAGTTTTGTCGTAGAAACTTCAAAAAGGGCTCATTTGATTGGAAATTTGAAAGGGCTTGTGCCCTTTTTAATAGTCGAAACTGAATGAAGAGCAACTAACCCCCCTCTCACGCCCACCATTTTCCTAAACCCATTCAATCAAAGTTTTGAGATAACCGTTTTGTTCAATGTAGTTGAATGTTCTGGAAATTATGTATTTGAGGATGACAAACCCCCTCCCCCGGGCCCCCAGGGCAAAGGTTGTAATGACCCAGGGGCATATAAGTTTTTATAGATAGCGTTGTCGTAGAAACTTCAAAAGGGGCTCATTGAATTGAAAATTGAGAGGGCTAGTGCCCTTTATAATAGTCGAAAGTGTTTTGTCACCTTGCCACCAAGGGTAAAACAAAAACCAGGTCTTCTCTTATGTTTGGTTCTGTTTCGATACTTTTTGGGAGGGTGTAAAGAAGGAATCTTTGGATTGATGGGGATGGAAGAGAAGAGTGTGGAGCTGGTTTGGCTTCAGGAGGTTTTGTGCTGCAGTAAGTTGTTGATAGTAGTAGTAGTAGTAGTAGAAGCAGTAGTAGTATTAGTAGTAGTAGTAGTAGTAGTACCACTTGTGATGCAAAAACTTTTCATTTGTTTAATGTATCGCGAAAGTTCTTTTTTATTCTCGTCATTAATGATCCGGCTTAGACTATTACAATCCATCTTTAATCCCTTCGATAAAAGGGCTCTAATTTGGGGGGGGGGGGGCAAAGATAACAGAAAATTATGGGAGTTTTATTGAAAAAAATTGAAAAATCCTCCCCTAGGGTTAGAAAAACACCTTTTCTCATACCTTTTTTAAACTAAAAAAAAAAAAATCCTTCCCCACCCCCTACATTTTCGTGAGTTCACGCCACTAGTCGAGAATAATCCAATAATTATTCTAATTTCATAGAAGTGAAAGATAATTCAAATTTTAAAACTCAATATATTTCATGTTATCTATTTTTTCTTCTTATATTTACAAAATCAAAATTATAATTATAACGTATAGGGGAAGTATAGGGGAATAACAAGTATTATGAAAAAAGTTTCAAATAAAATAGTGTAATTTTGAATAAAATAGTGTAAAAGGTACTGAATAAAATCACTCCTTTGGTATTGAGCTTGCCCCCTTTTAGATCATGGGCCAAAGCAACAGTTTGCTAATTCTGGAAGCTAATGAATTTTAAGATATGTAGAATCGGGATACAGCTTGCTAATTCCAATACCCTAGGCAAATGTTAAAAATAATCTAAATTGAATACTAATGTTAACTACTTAATTTCAATTAATTTGTTTCAAAATACCTCTACAAAAAATAAAACTACAGAGCACAAAGGAAAAAAAAAACAAAATGAGAATTTACACTAGCAAAATAACGACAGCACCACGTAAGTGTAGCCCAGTACGACACGAAAAAAATAAAGCGAAAACTCAATTATAAATCGGACAATAAGCCATGAGTAACCTGCTATTTATTTTTATGTTTTTCAAAAAAATTTGAACCCCAAATTTAAGTTTTTACTTTTACTTTTTTCGCTAGCTGACCAATGGTCTGCGTAGCGCAGGACCAATCTCCTGATTCAAAGCCTTCCTTTGGGAATGCAATGCATAGTTGGAGGTAAATCATCCCACGCTTCCCGTGTTTCCCCCCCCCCCCAAATTTCTGCAGGTACCCATTTAGAGCTGGGTCGACTCTGGCAGAGCTTACAGAATCACACAGCTGCCCCCGTTCCAAACCAAATAACCATCGTCACTAGGACTCAAACCCCCCGGGAAAACCTCACGGGAAAACAGGACTCAAACCTCACGGGAAAAGAATTTCATGTCTAGCATGCCAACCACTTGACTGGGACGGCTTAAATTTTTGGTCTGCTGTGTTGCAATTGTTAATCTAACTTGAACTGATTTATTGATAGATTGATTAAACGATTAATTAATACAAGTTAATCAATTGATGGAGTTGCCTATAGTTATTGCGCGTTCATAGTAGTATGCATGCAGAGCAAATGCCGAAAAAAGTTAATCAATTGATGAAGTTGAATATAGTTATTGCGCGTTCATAGTGGTATGCAGAGTAAATGCCCCCAAAAAATTGGGATGGACATGTATATACGTAAGACTAAGATGCAAATCTGTTTGTAGGCAAGGTGGGGCTTCTCCAACAAACTTTATAACAACTTTCTCTCAAAGTTGGAGCAATTTTGGATTTCTCGTCACCCAAAAACAAGAGGGGTATTCTCCTCTCTCAGATACTTTTTTTCTGCTTCGTTTGAAAGCTTGTAGTTCTGGATTTCTTATCACCGAAGCATGTCAGTTCCAGATTTTTTTGTTCTTTCCTCTGGAAAATTTTTACCTTCAGCTAGACCTACCTTGGATCTCTCAAAGAGTATGCGAAACCTAATGACTTGATTTTAGTTCTGAGAATGGGGGGGGGGCGGGGTGGGCTCTAGTCAGAAATTTACTAGATCTTCCCTAGGCTAAAATAGTATCAAAATAATTTTTTTTTTGTGTTTGTATTGTAATCTTCTCTTTGTTAGAACAAAAAAAAAAAAAAATAATAATAATAATAAAAAAAAACTGAAAAGATTATTCCTGAATGTAGCTGATTTTTATAACCCTCTGATTTTAATATTCAAAAAAATCCAAAGCATCTTGTATTTTGACATCTGGTCGATAGCCGAAAAGTAAATCAATGATTATCAGTTGACGATAATCCAATAATCTATTATAAACTGCCAGAACTTTATCTTTTGAGTCCAAGGTAAGAATTTGGATTGTCAAGTGAAAAGAGGTTAGCACTTGGAAAAGACTGACTATCTAACTGACCTCACTTTATGACCACGCACTTAACAAATTTTTTTATGTGGGCCACAAATCATTTAAAGAGGATTAACCTATATGAAAACTGTTGGGAACTGTAAAAAGGAAAAACAAATCGAGGGTTCTTGAGGTGATGTCATGGGGCTCCCTTTGGTTGGCAAATTTTGACCTCTAGTTATGGCACTTGAGCTGGATTAGAGTTTTATCGTAGCTTATTTCTTGTTGTTAAAACTTATTTATTCAAAGCTCTTCGAACAGCTTGAAAATAGGACGACGAATCAAATTTCGAATTACTTCTGCATGACAGAAAAAGCCTACTGTCTGCAATTTTAATCGGTTAGACAGATGTTACTTTTTTTTAGCGTTTTAAAAGTTTATGTGAACAAATGATAAGCTGATTCTTTTGCCATTTTTTTGCGAACCACATTTTAGAAATGTAAAGCAAAAATAGTCACAGCGGAAAATTTGATATTAAACTACTGTATTAAGCCGTCCAAGGAAGATTTACTTTTCCCGTAAACCTTTCCAAAGAATTAAGATACAGCTTCCTAACTCCAATATACTAGGCAAATGTTAAAAATAATATAAATGGAATACTAATGTTAACTATTTAATTTCAATTAATTTGTTTTAAAATCACTCTACAAAAAAAAATTTACAGAGCTCAAAGGAAAAGAAAACAAAATGAGTGTTTACACTAGCAAAATAACGACAGCACCATGTAAGTACAGCCCATTACGAAAAAAAAAAAATAAAGCGAAAACTCAATAATAAATCGGACAATACACCATGAGTAACCTGTTATTTATTTTTATGTTTTTCATAAAATTTTGAAACTGCAAATTTAAGTTTTTACTTTTACTTTTTTCGCATGCTGACCAATGGTCTGCGCAGCGCAAGACCGATCTCCTGATTCACAGCTTTCCTTTAGGAATGCAATGCCTGGTTGGAGGTAGATTACCCCACGCTTCACGTGTTTTCCCCCCAAATTTTTGCAGGTACCCATTTGGACCTGTGTCGACTCTGGCCGAGCTTACAGAATCCTACAGCTGACCCCCGTTCCAAACCAAATAACCAGCGGTACTAGGACTCAAACCCCCGTCCTCACGGGCAAAGAATTTCAGGTCTAGCGTGCCAACCACTTGACTGGGACGGCCTAAATTTTTCGTCTGCTATGTTGCAATTATTAATCCAACTTAAACTGATATATTGATAGATTGATTAAACGATTAATTAAAACAAGTTAATCAATTGATGAAGTTGAATATAGTTATTGCGCGTTCATAGTGGTATGCAGAGTAAATGCCCCCAAAAAATTGGGATGGACATGTATATACGTAAGACTAAGATGCAAGTCAGTTTGTAGGGAAGGTAAGGGCTTCTCCAAAAAACTTTATAACAACTTTCTTTCAACGTTGGAGTAATTTTTGATTTTTCATAACCCCAAAACTAGAGGGGATATTCTCCTCTCTCAGAAACTTTTTGTCTCTTCGTTTGAAAAGTGGAATAGTTCTGGATGTCTTATCACCGAAACATGTCAATTCCAGAATTTTTTCTTCTTCCTCGGAAAAAATTTACTTTCAGCTAGACCTACCTTGGAGATCATTTCTCAAAGAGTATACGAAACCTAATGACTCGATTTTTAGTTCTGAGAAGGGTTGGGGGGGGAGGCTCCATTCAGAAATTTACTAGTTCTTCCCTAAGCTACAATAATATCAATTTTTAGTCTTGGTGTGGGGGGGATTTTTTTTTTTTGTGTTTGTGTATTGTCCTCTTCTCTCTGTTAGAAAAAAAAAAAAAAAAAAAAAAAAAAAAAAATCTGAAAAGATTGTTCCTGAATGTAGCTGATTTTTATAACACCCTAATTTTAATATTCAAAAAGATCCAGAACATCTTGTATCTTGACATCTGGCCGATAGCCGAAAAGTAAATCAATGATAATCAGTTGACGATAATCCAATAATCCATTATAAACTACCAGAACTTTATCTTTTGAGTCCAAGGTGAGAATTTGGATTTTCAAGTGAAAAGAGGTTAGCACTTGGAAAAGACTGACTATCTAATTGACCTCATTTTCTGACCAGGCATATAGACAAACGTTTTTCTTGTGGGCTACAAATCATTTAAAAAGCGTTCACCTATATGAAAAATGTAGGGAACTGTGGAAAGGAAAAAAATCGTAGGATTCTTGAGGTGATGTCATGGGGCTGCCTTTGGTTGGCTGATTTTGACTTCTAGTTATGGTACTTGGGCTGGGTTAGAGTTGTATCTGTGGCTTATTTCTTGTTGGGAAAACTTATTTATTCAAAGCTCTTCCAACAGCTTGAAAATAGGACGACGAATCAAATTTCCAATTACTTGTGCATGACAGAAAAAGCCTACTGTCTGCGATTTAATCGGTTTGTAAAAAAGGTTCTTTGTGTCAAAGGTATGTGTTGAAAAGGTTCTTACAATTCAATCTTATTCGGATGATAGGGTTGTTTTTAGGTTGAAACACATTCCGTCGCACGATACAAAGTACCGATACGACACAATAAGGATAACGATACTTAAAGTATGATACAAACAACTTTTCTACTGACAACTCATCTTAACACCAAAAACCGTAACACCATCTTAACACCAAAAATATCTCCCCATGCTTAGCTTAAAAATCCTCTTTTCAGTCTCTGTTAAACTTTGAATGTAATAAAGACGTTATGAGTGAAGTGCTGTTTAAAGGATGACACAATATTAAAGATGGTGCTTTTTAGTCATTCATCTGGGGGCAAACGAAATGTAGGTCGTCCCCTAATCGCAGTAGAAGAGGTCATATGGAAGGATTTGAAGGCAATTGGAAGTTCGTAAGAGGGGATAACAAGTGAAGCTTTGAATAGGTTGGGGTGGAGGACGAGTGTTTGCAGCTGCACTGGCTTCCAAGGGCATACTCAGAATTTTTTTTCGGAGGGGGTTTTACCTTTTTTTATGGGGGGGGGTTACACCAAAAACCTCAAATCGCATACAAAATTTGTTTATGTCCATTTTTGTAGTACGTTTTTACGAGTCAGACAAACATTTCGGGGGGGAGGGGTTCAAACCCCCTACCCCCCTGGATACGGCCTTGCTGGCTTCAGGTCGCTTGGTGTTACAGTGATCTTTTAGAATTAGTATTATCAGTAGTTATCTCAAGAAAAAACTCCTAATTTTCCAAAATCAAAAATTTTATGGATTGGAGGATTTTGCATAAGAATTTCTACCGAATTCCTGTTCGTTTCCATGTTCCATAAGAAGGCTTGCACAACGATTTCTACTGAATTCCCAGCCCTTTTCCAAGTTCTACGAAAAAAAGCCTAACTGTATCGTATGTCCAATATTGCTTTAATGATTATTCGTGGAAAAAAAAAAGCTAGTTACCAACTCAATACATTCTATAACAAAGAAACAATAAAAATGGAATATGCAAATGCAGACAGTCGTAAAGTCTGTTTATTTCGCTGACATTTTTTTTTCGCAAATTTATTGCAACTGTACTTGAAAACTTTGCACGAGGTCAACGCATTCACTTTTTTAAAATGTAATCTTCTTCATGTTTAAAATAAGTTTCAATATTCATCCTCATAGAATATAGAATAATGATGTAAAAAGGCTAGGAATGCCCCTTGGAAAGGGTAGAGAAAGCTGTCCCTTAGGTCGACCAAAATAACAAACCAAAAGGCAAATTCAAAAAACTGAAATAACAGTCTGTACAGTTCTGCGAAAGTTTTTCAAGAGAACTATATCGAACATATTATATTCAATATATGATAATGATAAAATCCTCGTTCTTCCAAGAACATTTACCTCTAGATGCTTTATATTTTACATAGAAACTTACAGGTACTTGTGCATTATACTACTACTACTAACAACTCACTGCAGCACCAAGCCGCCTGAGGCCAACACAGCTGCGCATGCTCCTCCTCCACCCCAATCTATTCAAAGCCTCCCTTTTTTACACCCTCCCACGAAGTTCCCAGGTCCTTTAAGTCTTTCTTTATGACGTCCTCCCACCCCAGCCGCGGACGACCTGCTTTCCGTTTAGCATGCTAAAGGAAACCTAGTCAAACGGGTATCTGTCAATAGAGAAATGGGTCGCAAAGTATGGTTTATCATTGAGTTTACAATGTTTAAGCCATTGTTTTTTGGAGATTTAGGGGGGGAGATACCTAGGTTAGGTTACGTATTTTATATATGCTATGCTTTACCCCCCCCCCTAATGTGCAAATATATAGCCCAAATTTGTTTCTAAACTATTATATATTCATCCTTTTTTATTCATTAGCATTAACCGAACTTGACTTCTTTCGTGGCTACCGTATAATGCATAAGTACCTTGTAAAAGTGTAAATGCATAACTTACCTTGTAAAAGCTGAGGCATGACAAATTTTTGAAAAAGGGTGAGGAGAAACGCCCCTAAAATGGGAAATGATCTTCATAAAATTACACAATCAAGTTCAACATACCAGGTAACTTTTGGCGTGTCAGATTTCAGCCCTCTATCTATGAACTTATCAAACTTGTCCTGAAAAAAATAATCAGGGATATGTCTTCTTTTTGGGGTGATTCAACCTTTATCGAGTCGAACCGAGGTCATAAAGTATCGGGAGAGAGCTCATTAAACTGTAATTTAAAGTTCAATTGCCCTTTTCAAGTCAAAAGAGATATCACGTGACATTTTCAGCCATCTTGTGATAGGCAAGGACAATTTGGCCCGGAAGGAGCCAAGGGATAACCTGCTATTGGAAAAAATATCGGACATAGTCGTTCTCATGGGCGTAGGGTGGGGGAGGCAGGGGGCATCGGCCCCCCTCTAGACCATCAAAATTTAATTAAATATGGCTGAAAAAGCAGATGGTTGGAAAAGTAGTTGATAAAAGGTAGATGGTTGAAAAAACTAGAAATAAACAGAAATGTCCAAATATCGGTTCCGATATTTGGACATTCTTCAATATGCTGACAATCCTCAATATGCTGAAGCATATTGATGATTTACAATTTTTGGTGATTACTTATTAATAAGGATTTCATAAGTATGATAGAACTTGCTGGCAATGTAAGGTTTTGTGAACTGCCAATATAACTTCGGCCCCCCCCGTCCTTCATCTCAGAAGTGACTGCCCCCTCCCGTCGGCAAGAAGCTACGTACGCCCATGCGGACATAACTTCATCTCCCCCTCCAACAAACACTCGACTGCCCCCCCCCTAGACAATATGCTGCCTACGCCCATGGTCGTTCTATTTAACTAGTAAGATGAGATGTGTAATGCTTCTAGATTCCAAGTAAGTACTATCACGTGGAGGCACATTCATTTATACAGTCTACACAAAATGAGCTACTGTTGGTGAGTTACATATGAATGCCAATGGTACCGATCCCCTTACGTTGAACTATATCAACCATTCCGAAGCCCCGTTGAAGAAACACCGGTATTGACCAGATCTCTATTATGGAGCTATTCAAAAACTATTCACGAATGTAGTTTATCTACATCAAAGTATAAACACATCAGCGTTTCCACTTCAAATTTTTTCAAATCCCAAGTAGACTGGTGGAAAATCCCTAGAAATCTCTATTTTCAATACCAAAATCTCTAAAGGTTTCCCCATTTTCTGATTTCTTCCAGTCACAAGCCTTGTTATGCTGACTTTTAATAGCATTTGTTCAAGACGACTTATTTTGCAACTCAAGACCTTTTAATTGTACCAAAATATCTTCTTTTTTATTTCTTCATTTAAAACAATGCTTTGTATTTATCGACTAGTTAAGTTCGGTTATGATTTATAGATTCCAGTGCCAGATTTCAGATTCTGGACCATATTACTATTTTTTTTTTGTCCGCTCTTTTTTCCTTCTTTATTGTCTTTTTTTTTTTGCAGCCCCCTTGTTTTTATTTGAATTTTAAAGTAGGATTTGCATGAATGGTTTCCAACCGGTCACGTTTTTAAACATTATTTTTGTTTCAACTTTTTTAATATTGAACTGTGTTAGATGTCTAAAAAAAATGTCTGAAAAAAAGAAAAAATTACCTGCCGACGGATCTGTCAAAAGGTGACGGAAATTATGATATTTAAGGATCGAAAATTGCTTAAAATGTACTTTGAGTAATACAAAAAAGGTAAAATATGAGACAATACTTAGGCATTTCTCACATTCCTGTAGTAAGGTGCAGCAAGGCGAAATAGACTAAGTAAGAGAAATAGATTTGAATTCTGTTTTTAAAAATTTCAATTTCAAAACAGATTTCAATTCTGTTTTCTGCTGCGCGTGACCAATCAGAGAGCTTAATTGGTTGCGTCAGTAGGTCAGTGGATATGGTGGTAAAAAAAAAAAATTCAACATTGATGAGAATTCGCCTCATCCACTCCTGTTCCATTTGTTTCCATCCCATGATACTTTCCCATACTTTCAAATAAAGGGTGGGAGGAAATCAGGCCTTAGTGATTGAGCTGATACAGGGTCAACCATTTCTGCACATTTGTAAATGCGCACAGATTCAATGGAAGCTCAGATTATGCAGCTCTGCGTCATGAAATTCAACTGCGTCATGGGGCACATCTGGATCTGATTCTAGTGTCAAGAGAGAGACCTGCCCATTTGGACCTAAATAAATACTATCGAGAGGAAGGTAAACACTTCGGTCATTCACATTAAGTTGAAATGCATTTGTTGATACATAGTCCTTCTTCATGAAGCTCATAGACAGTTCCTTGATAAGAGATTCAGTCACTAGTTTCAAGCGATAAAACAGTGGTTTTTCAGCTTGAAAAAGTACATTAAATTCAGTAACAAATCCCAATGCAAAGGGAACAAATTCAGACATGCACTTCATGACTGGGTTAGTAGGAATGACCTATCGATTGCCATGCCCACACCATATATGGGCATAGAGTCCCTAGGGAGAACACCTGTGCTGTCAGTCTGACGGGGCACCATATATGGGCATGGAATCGCCGGGGAGAGCACGTTTCCGAGAAATGTCTCCGGGTGAAGTTTATTAATGTCTTTGGTGTTCGTCCAGGAGAATTGTTTCCGGGCCAAGTTTATTAATATCTTTGGTGTTCGTCCTGGAGAATTGTTTCCGGGCGAATGTTTTGATCTTAGAGATGAAAAGATTAACGCGGGACAGGGTTTCCTAGTAATTTCAAATGTGACAGCGCAGGGATGTCAAAACAAAGGGAACACGCTGAAATTACGTTTAGAGATTATTTGGGCGAAACCGTTTTAGGCATTTTAGGGATTGTTTGGACGAAACCGTTTTAGGCATTTTAGGGAATTATTTGGGCGAAACAGTTTGAGGCATTTTAGAAGATGATTTGAGACACAAAAGGGCCCTATCCCCCCAACTTTTGGCTCCCCTCGAATATATTTTTCAGAACAATTTCTTTATGTAATGTCCTTTCTAAACCCATTTTACAAGTTGAAGTACCCATCCTTTTCACCCACAACTTTACTTTACAGCTTTTGGGCCCCAAGTCCTACCCCTATCCCTCAACCCTATCCCTCCACCCTCCTTTCAACCCCTCCACCTCCTCCCTCCCAACCCCCCCCCCCCCTCAAACTTTTTTGAGTTTTTTTTTCATTTTTGAGTTTTTTTTAGTTTTTTTTTTTAGTTTTTTTTTAAGTTTTTTTTAACATCTCATAGAATGTCTTGAAACACTTAAAACACAAAAAATTCATATTTAATATTTTAAAGCTTCAAAATGGGAATGATATAGATATGTGTGTCGCAACTTTTACTATTAGAAAAATAATGTTTGTAGTGACCAATTTTTTTTTTTTTACTTTTTTTTACATCTTAGAATGTAATGAAACACACTTAAAACACAAGTGTTTTAAGCCTACGTACAACCTAACTTTATGTAATGTTTTCAAAGGCATTGCAGAGCAAGGTCTCAGAGCAAGTTCAGAGCAAGTTCTTTTCATAATGTCCCTCCTAAACCCATTTTACAAGTTGAAGCATCCATCCTTTTCACCCACAACTTTACTTTACAGCTTTTTGGATATCTCAACACCAAGCAATACTTATCAAAAGGCATCTCAGAACAAGTTCATATCTTAATGTCCCTCTTTAACCCATTTTACAACTTGAAGTACCCATCCTTTTCACCCACAACTTTACTTTACAGCTTTTTGGATACCTCAACACCAAGCAATACTTTCAAAAGGCATTTCAGAGCAAGTTCTTTTCTTAATACCCCTCCTAAACCCATTTTACAACTTGAAGTAGCCATCCTTTTCACCCACAACTTTACTTTACAGCTTTTAGGATACCTCAACACCAAGCAATACTTTTTTTTACATCAGAATGTCATGAAACACTTAAAACACAAAAAGTTCATATTTAATATTTTCCAACTTCAAAATGAGCACACACAAAAAACTTACACACACACACACACACACAAACACAAACTTACAGACACACTCACACACACAAAAACTTAAACACACACAAAAACTTACACACACACACAAACTTACACACACACACAGAAACTTACACACACACAAAAACTTACACACACACAAAAAAACTCACACACACAAAAAAACTTACACACACAAAAAAACTAACACACACACAAAAACTTACACACACAAACTTACACACACACACACAAATTTAGACACACACAAAAAATGACGCACACACAAAAAAAAACTTACACACACACAAAAACTTACACAAACACAAAAACTTACACACACACACACACAAAAATTTAGACACACAAAAAAACTTACGCATAAAAAAAAACAAACACACACACAAAAAACTTACACACACAATAGTTATTACAAACACACACAAAAACTTACACACACACACTAAAAACTTAAACAAACA
>NC_142800.1:11755243-11875254 GCF_049724085.1 Artemia sp. Qi Xiang Cuo
CTTGCTCTGAAATGGTCTTTGAAAAGAATTTCTTGGTGTTGAGGTATCCAAAAAGCTGTAAAGTATGGTTGTGGGTGAAAAAAATAAGTACTTCAAGTTGGAAAATGGGTTTAGGAGGGACATTAAGAAAGTAACCTGTTCTGATATGGTATTTTCTTGGTGTTGATCCATTCAAAAAGCTGTAAAGTATAGTTGTGGGTGAAAAAGATAAGTAATTCAATTTTGATAACGGGTTTAGAAGGGACCGTATGAAAGGAACTTGCTCTGAAATGGTCTTTGAAAAGTATTTCTTTGTGTTGTGGTTTACTAAAAGCTGTAAAGTTTAGTTGTGGGTGAAAAAGATAATTACTTCAAGTTGGAAAACGGGTTTTGGAGGGACATTAAGAAAATAACTTGCTTTTAAATAGTGTTTGAAATGTTTTTCTTTTAGTTGAGGCATACTAAAAGCTGTAAAGTATAGTTGAGGGTGAAAAAGATAAGTACTTCATGTTGGAAATTGGGTTTAGGTGGGACAGTAAGAAATGAACGTGCTCTGAAATGTTCTATGAAATCGATTTCCTGGTGTTGTATTATCTAAATAGCTGTAAGTATAATTGTGAGTCAAAAATTTAAGTAATTCAAAATAGAAAATGAGTTTAGGAATGACACTAAGACAGTAACTTGTTCTGAAATGGTCTTTGAAAAGAATTTCTTGGTGTGGATGTATCGCAAAAGTTGTAAAGTGTTGTTGTGGGTGAAAGAGATAAGTACTTCAAGTTGGAAAATGGGTTTAGGAGGGACATTAAGAAAGTAACTTACTCTGAAATGGTCTTTGAAAAGTATTTCTTGGTGTTGAGGTATCCAAAAAGCTGTAAAGTATAGTTGGTTGTCAATTGGTAAAGTACTTCTACTCTTTATTTGGTTCTATGATGGACAATATTTCTGTGACTGTCACTGAACTGGTCTTTGAAAAGTATTTCATTGGTGATTTGGCTTCCTAAAAGATTTGGAGAATATATGATGGTGAGATTCATCTGTACTTCTTGCGAGAAAATGGGCTTAGGAGGTACATTAAAAAAGTAATTTGCTCTTAAATGGTCTTTGAAAAGTATTTCTTGGTGTTGAGGTATCCAAAAAGCTGTAAAGTATAGTTGTGGGTGACAAAGATAAGTACTTCAAGTTGGAAAATGAGGTTAGGAGGGAAATATAGAACGTAACTTGCTCTTAAATAGTTTTTGAAAAGCATTTCTTGGTGATGAAGTATCCAAAAAAGCTGTAGAGTATAGTTTAGGGTGAAAAAGATAAGTACCTCAAGTTGGAAAATGGGTTTAGGGGGGTCATTAAGAAATTAAGTTGCTATTTAATAGTAGTTGGTAGGTATTTCTGTGTGTTAATGTATACTAAAAGCTGTAAAGCATAGTTGATGGTGAAAAAAATAAGTAATACAAGTAAGAGAAGGAGTTTATTAGTGTCATTCAGGATGTAACTTTCTCTTACATTGTCAATGAATAATATTGATTTGTTTTGATTTATAATAAAAGAGGAAAAGTAAAGTTATGGGTGATAGAGAAATGTACTTAGAGTTGGAAATTAGGTTTAGGATTGACATTCAGATAGGAGTTTTATCTAACATTTTGTATGAAAAGTATTTCACTGCGTTGAATAATCCAAAAAGCTGTTAAGTATAGTTTTGGGTGAAAAATATAAGAAATTCATGTTGGAAAATGTGTTTTGGAGGGACATTAAGTAAGTAGCTTATTTTGAAATGGTCATTGAAAAGTATTTATTGGTTCTCTGGTAAAGAGAAAGCTTCAAAGTATTGTTTTTGGATTAAAAGAAAATTACACCGAAGTTGAACAGTGGAGTAGTAGTGACTATAAGATAGTAGTTTATAATAAAATGGTATTTGAAATTTATTTCTGCGTGTTGAGTTATCAAAAAAGCTGTAAATTATAGTTGTGGATGAAAAACATTATTACTTCAAGTTGGAAAATGGGTTTAGGAGGGACATTAAGCAAGTAACTTGCTCTGAAATGGTCTTTGAAAAGTATTTCTTGGTGTTGAGGTATACAAAAATCTGTAAATTACAGTTTTTTTTGAATAAGATTATTTATTCAAGATTGTAAATTTGATTATTATTTAAATTAATAAATTAACTTAATATTAAATTGTCTTTGAAAATAATTTCTTTGTGTTGATGTATCCAAAAAGATGTAAAGTATAGTTGTGGGTGAAAAAGATAAATACTTCAAGTTGGAAATGGGTTTAGGAGGGTAATTAAGAAATTAACTTTCTCTGAAATTGTCTTTGAACAGTATGTCTTGGAGTTGAGGTATCCTAAAAGCTGTCATGTATGGTTGAGGGTGTAAAAGATAAGTACTTCATGTTGGAAAATGGGTTTAGGACGGACATTAAGAAATTAACTTGCTCTGAAATGGTCTTAGAAAAGTATATCTAGGGGCAGAGTTATTCCAAAAGCTGTAGAGTATGGTTGTGGGTTAAAAAAATAAGTACTTCAAGTTGTAAAATGGGTTTCGGAGGGATATTAAAAAAGTAACTTGCTCTGAAATGGTCTTTGAAAAGTATTTCTTGGTGTTGAGGTATCAAAAAAGCAGTAAAGTATAGTTTTGGGTGAAAAAGATAAGTAATTCAAGTTGTAAAATGGGTTTAGAAGGGACATTAAGAATGTAACTTGATCTTTACTGGTCTTTGAAATGTATTTCTTGGTTTTGAGTTATCCAAAATGCTGTAAAGTATAGTTGTGGGTGAAAATGATATGTACTTCATGTTGGAAAATGTGTTTAGGAGGGACATTAAGAAAGTAGCTTGTTCTGATATGGTCTTTTATATGTTTTTATTGTTTTTGAGGCATCTAAAAATCCGTTATGTATAGTTGAGGGTGTAAATGATAAGGACTTTAAGTTGGAAAATGGGTTTAGAAGGGACATTAAGAAATTAACTTGCTCTGAAATGTTCTTTGAAAAGTATTTATTGGTGTTGTGGTATCCAAAAAGCTTTAAAGTATTGTTGTGAGTGAAAAAGTTAAGTAATTCAAGTTAGACAATGAGTTTAGGAGGGATATTTAGAAAGTAACTTGCTCTTAAATGGTCTTTGAAAAGAATTTCTTGGTGTTGATGTATCGGAAAAGTTTTAAAGTATAGTTGTGGGTGAAAAAGATAAGTACTTCAAGTTGGAAAATGGGTTTAGGAGGGACATTAAGAAAGGAACTTGCTCTGATATTGTCTTTGAAAAGTATTTATTGGTGTTGAGATATCAAAAAAGCTGTAAAAGCATAGTTTTGGGTCAAAAAGATAAAAACATAATTTAACAAAAGGGGTGTTGGATGGACATTAAGAAAGTAACCTACTCTTAAATGGTCTTTGAAAAGTATTTCTTGGTGCTTAGTTATCAAAAAAGCTGTAAAGTATAGTTGTGGGAGAAAAAGATAAGTACTTCAAGTTGGAAAATGAGTTTAGGAGAGACATTAAGAAAGTAACTTGGTCTGATATTGTATTTGAATAGTATATCTTGGTGTTGAGGTATCCAAAAAAGCTCAAAAGTCTAGTTGTGGGTTAAAAATATAATGACGCTCAGTTTGAAAACTTGCTGATAAAGGACATTGAGATTGTAACTTGCTCTGAAATGGACTTTGAAAAGTATTTTTTGATGTTTAGGTATCCAAAAAGCTGTAGTCCATAGTTTTGGGGGAACAATATCAGTACTTCAAGTTGCAAAATAGGTTTAGGAGGGAAACTAAGAAAGAAACTTGCTCTGAAATGGTCTTTGAAAAGTATTTCTTGGTGTAGAGCTATCCAAAAAGCTTTAATGTATAGTTGTTGGGGAAGAATATAAGTACTTTAAGTTGGAAAATGGGTTTAGAAGTGACATTAAGAAATTAACTTGCTCTTAAATGGTCTTTGAAATGTATTTCTTGGTGTTGAGATATCCAAAAAGCTGTAAAGTATATTTTTGAGTGAAAAAGATAAGTGCTCAGACTTTCAAAATGGGCTTTGGCTTTACATTGTGACTGTAACTCGTTCTGAAATGATCTTTGAAAAGAGAATCTTGGTGTTGAGAGACACCAAGTGATGTACAGAATAGTTTTGGGTGAAAAGGATGAGAACTTCAATTTGCAAAGTGGGTTTTGGACGGTCATTAAGAAAGAAATTTGTTCTGAAATGGTCTTTGAAAAGTATTTCTTGGTGTTGAGGTATCCAAAAAACTGTATAGTTGATTACGTCATTCTATGCTCATAAACGGATTCCCGTCATGTCCTTCTGATAGGGTTCTACCGATTATGTAATCAATTTCTCAGAAATCCATTTGTCCTAGTTGATTACGTCATTCTATGCTCATAAATGGGTTCCCGTCATGTCCTTCTGATAGGGTTCTACCGATTATGTAATCAATTTCTCAGAAATGCATTTGTCCTAGTTGATTACGTCATTCTTTGCTCATAAATGGATTCCCGTCGTGACCTTCTGATAGGGTTCTACCGATTATGTTATCAATTTCTCAAATATCCAACTGTCCTAGTCGATTACGTCATTCAATGCCCATAAATGGATTCCCGTCACGAGCTACTGATAGGCTTATACTTCTAAAGTAAACAATTTTTCGGGAATTCTCACCCTTCGATTATACTGTCAAAATATCTCTGCTCCACCATCTCCATAGAAACAGGAATTTAATTCCCCTTTCTTGTATAAGTAATTTTCCTTAGAAACAACAAATTAATTACCCTTTCGTGAATCAATAATTCCCCTTAGAAACAATAAATTAATTCCCCTTTCTTGAATCAATGATTCTCCTTAGAAACAACAAATTAATTCCCCTTTCGTGATAATCAATCAACCTTGACATCACCTGTCACTTGTGATCTAACTGTTTCCTATTTCTGGAAACTCTTAACATTCGTAAGAAGTGTCATTGACCCTGTCCCCGTTAGACTCAATAATCCAGAAAACATCCATTAAAGTGAGAAAGTTCCTGTTTTTTCATTCTCACTGACAAAAACCATAAAACAGACACAAATTGATGTTGACATCCATGAAAAACATCAAATAAATTGACCAACACACATAACCGTCCAAGAAACAACTATAAACGTGAGAAAATTCCTGTTTTTTCAAGTGAGAAAAATTCTGTTTTTTCATTCTCAGTGAGAAAACCATCTCCCTAGGGACTCTATGCCCGTATATGGTGTGCTGTTCGGACTATAAGATAGCCTTCTACTTTTATTCCCTTAGCCTTTGCTGAGATATCGCAGATGCACCCTTTTGACAATGTTGGATACAAATGGTGGGTTTTGATGTAGTTAAATTTCCCATTCAACATGCCCAGACAATTTTAACTTAATACCTTTGCTGTTCCTGAGAAATCGAAGATGTGCCCTTTCGACAAAATCTGATGCACTTAGTGTCATTTGATTTAATTAAATATCCCGACAATATACCCTGTAGTTCCAACGCAGTAACCTGATTTTTTCCTGGGATATTGCACAGACACTATTTTGATAATCTAGGTTCACATGGTTTATTTTAATCTAGTTCTATATCGTCCTCAACTTTATCTTTACCATAATCTATTCCTGAGATTTTGCATCTGTGCCATTTGGACAACCTGGATGTCTTAGACTCGTTTTATTTAGTTCTACAGTAGTTGCAGTTGTATCAGTAGTAAGAACAAATAGTCCTAGTCACAAGTAGTCCTGGTCACTGTGTCAAGTAATCGCAGTCCCAGTAGCAAATAGTTGCATTCGCAACCGTAAGTTTCTGCAGATGCAAGTATTTGTTGCAGTAACAGTCACATGTAGTTTCAATTTTAGTTCTAAGCAGTCACAGTCCCAGTCAACAGTAGTTGGAGCTGCAATCACAAGTAGTTGGAACTGCAACTGGTGGCATTCGCAAGTATTTGCAGTTGCAATTAGTCAAAAATACAAACAGTCATAATCGTAAATAGTCGTGGTAGCACTAGCAGTAGTAGTAGTAGTAGTAGCATAAGTAGTAATTGTACTAGTAGTAATAGCAGCAGCTGTTGTAGTGTTAGTAGTAGCGATAATAGTGGTTGTAGTAGCCCTGAAAAGCTCAATTTAATAGCCTCAACCGTTCCTGAGATATTGCTGATACGCTCTTTTGACAGCGTGCGAGCGTATAGTGCACTTTGATTTTGTTCAACATTCACCTCCACTTCCCCTAAAAATTTCGCCCTTACTGCCCTTAGAGGTTCCAGAGAAATTGCAGATACGCCCTTCCAACGTCCATATTTACTTATAACATTCCCTCAGCATGCCCTGAAAGTTTCAACTTTTTACCTTTATCAGTTCCTAAGATATCGCATGTGTGCCCTTATGATGAAGTTGAATGGACACAGTGTCTTTTGATTTTGTTCAACATCCCAAATAACATGCTCTAAACGTTCCAACGTAACACCCCTGCTAGGTTCTATATGATATTGCCAGGAGGGGTAGTAAAAACTACAGCATAAGAGACAAATGCTCTTAACTAAATCAACGTTGTTGCGTTGACTTTGTTCTTTCAAAGCTCAGTTTTTAATATTGTCGCTGTTTTGTTGATACAAGGAAAACCTCAGGAAAACTGCTTTATTGACTTTCCTCTGATATTAAGAAGGCTGTTCAAAAGATAACTTACATTCTCGAACAAGGAAAGAAAGGAACATAGATAGGTGATAATAGATGAATGTTTATTAATATCATAAGTTCATTCCAATGACAAAAAGAAAACATTAGCCGTGACAAGACTACTACTAGTCTACTACTGCGACTAACCACTCATTGTAGCACAAAGCCGCCTGAGGCCAACACGGTTGCACACGCTGCTCCTCCATCTCAATCTATCTGAAGTCTACCTCTTTGACCCGCACAAGAAGTTCCAATTTCCTTTAAATTCTTCCTTACGGTGGCAAGACTGAGTTAGGAGTACGACACATGAGATATGAGTAAGCTAAATTTTGGAAAAAAAAGGAAAATACCTTAAAACAATATCATATGAGCTTTCTGTTTTTGACAGGATGTAATAGCAATAGAGTTGCTATTGTATTTTGTAAACTGATTTCTTTAATTTAGTCGAAAGCTGTCCAGAAGAAAGTCGTATTTCTGACGATGACACTGAGTCTGCTCTCAAGGTTAACAATTATTGGATCTTCTGCAAACGAGGATATGCAAAACAAGATGACTTATTATCTTGTACGAATTATATCCAGTGGGCTACTCAGCTTAAAAATAAACGTAGAAAGTGTGCTCCAAAAGACGGTAAGTTAAATTATCCGGTATTTTAGAGAGTATGGGTTTTATAATTTACATCTGGGTACAAAAAAAAACGGAAAAGAAATCGATTTCCAGCATTGTTTTGGCTATTCTGAGACCCTCGTTCAAATTAAAAAGGGCTTGGTGGTCAAACGAGCCAAGTGATACAGTCCAGCGATTGCCATCCATTTTTAAGAAGAACTTTTTTTCCATCTCCCGTCGAGATTTTCTTATTCCAATGGCGATCGATCAAATTGACATTTTATATTCTTCTTTTTTAAGTCGCTGTTCAGTCTTGCAATGTGGTTCAATACAGGAAGCATAAGCAGTCTGCAAAAAAAGGATTGGGAAACATACTGGATTTTTAAGTCATGTCCAGACTGTTAGGCGTGAATAGCATCTGAGACTACATTGGCTAAGTACGACTATTGCCAAATTATTGAAATGGAGTATACATGCAAAAAAAAAAATATACAAAAAATAACAATTAAGAAAGAAAAGGATTAAATAATGTGAGTTTTCCAGGGGAACGATTTTTTGGGCGAGTTTTTGGGATACGAGTTTTCCTAAAGCCTAAATAAAATTTATTTCATTTATAATAAAATATTTTATTTTTTGGGGGGTTTTCAATTTGAGTTTCCAATTTATTTTATTTCTTGGGTTTTCAATTAGTGATTCACCAACTTTGCATACGATATTTGTTTTTAAAGCTTGGCTTTGAATTTTCGTCTAATAATTGAATACTCTATTAGAAATCCCATTAGATAATGATATCCTATTAAAAATTCATTGTTTCTAATATGGATTTTCTAAGCCAGAGTTAAAAAAAAAATCCCGAAAAAAAGAAGGTTTGCATTAAATCAAAATAATATAAATAGAGAAACATAAAACGTTGCTTAACTTATTAAAAAAAGCAAAAAAAATATCTCTATTTACAGTTGCCCATTAGACCTAATTACCCCAAAAGTGTATCTAGGAGTGCTTCATTAATTTAAAATATCTAGAACCATCCTATTTGACTACAAAATTTTCTTCCTTAACTTCAAGAAATGTATACTTTATGATTTGCGGCCCTTGGTTTTACAGATATTTCAAAAGGCCCACATTGAGCATCCTCCTGTCTATGGAAACTTAATATGTTGAAAACAGGAACTATTTCTCCGAGGCTTTTTAAGAGTCTGATATCCTTTTGATACTACTCAAATGGCCAAGTTTATTGCTTTCCAGCAGTAATTGGATTGAAGAGAAGTAAATACAATGTATCTTTCTGAGTAGCTATTTTGTTTCATTCTGAAGAGAAAAGAGCATGTTTATCTCTAAGTGTGAGGGGGTGAATCAGATTCATGATCTTCAAAACATGTTCAGCTTGTTATAAGGATTCTGACAAGTCGATGGATTTACGAGTTTCAAAATACGTTGAGCTTGTTTTGTTCTTTCTCAATATTAAACTTTTAAGGGCTTTAGAATGTTTCAAGAAGGCAACAGATGGTTTTGATACCAAGGGGTTACGCACAAAGCTGCTTCATGTACTCTGAAGATGGGACTAGGAACGTGGAGACAAGCATAAACTAAAGATTGGAGGGGCAAGAGACTAGGTCAGAGGTATTGGAGGTACAGTCTGAGACCAGGTGCGCACCCAAGGAGAGATGGTATTTCTCCCCATCATCCAGAAGACAGGGGCAAGAAGACCAGAAGACATTGATTTGGTATACAGTAAGTAAAACTACGTCGGGTGTTCTTTAGAACACATGTACTTAGGGCTGTATCCCTGTTGTCGTAAATCTTCTCTACCCGGTTTATCTCATCAGTCGTTCGACAGTTAAATCAGTTGATAAAGACCCATTATAGGAGCCTCCTCTACTATCATGATCACAAAAAAAAATGTGTGGTGCGTGCTTTGGTTTTGAGAATAACAATAATTATATTATAGTGTGTTCTATTTATTATAAAGATTTGGATGAAGAAAAAGACTGACAATATTACTGAACTTGTTTTGCTTATATCTAACATTAACTTTTATGCTCTCAAAAATGCTTTAATGATATCAAGACCAGGGGTTTTTCTAAGATTTTCGGAAAAGTGACTGACGGCTTTTATTCCTCTGTCGTTTATTCGGATCTCTTAACTAAACCATACCAATTATGGCAAGACCGGCCAATCAAATGTAAATATTAAACTTAAAAAATTTATAATGGACGAGAGAGGGTGATCCTTAAAGCTATCGAATCTTCGAAAAAACAATCGGTTCTGTTTTGCTGTTATTGAAATGGCCAATTTTATTGCTTTCAAAATGTATTTGGTTATTATAAGAATAGAAACAAAGACAATTTATCCTTAAGAGTAAATACCTTGTTTCTATCTGAAGAGAGAGGAACTTGTTTATTTCTAACAAAGTCTTAGACGTGTATGAATCTGTCAATCTTCAAAATATGTTCAAGATGCTACAATAAGGCCGTTTTTTCCAAGATCTTACATCTTTTGTTGTTTTTATGCAAACGTCTTTCATCATTATGCTGTGATCAGCGGTCTGAGAACAATGATACGTATATCATCACAATTCTCTTATCATTGTTCTATATGGCAGAAAGATGGCGTCTTTAACGCTTTTTGCTAACATCAGTGAGCTGTAAGATCATAGGCAGCGCCCTAGCGCTGCCTAAGTAAAGAACGATGTGGGCACAATGTGTTTTTTTTTCCTCCATACCCGGGCACTTCGTATCGAAGGAGTTGTCGTAGAAACTTCGAAAAGGGCTCATTCTATTTGAAATTGGAGCGGGTAGTGCCCATTTTTTACAGTCGAAAGTGATTTAAGGGGACCTAGCCCCCCCCCCACGCCCATAAATTCCCTAAACACATCCAATCAAAATTTTGAGATAGCCATTTTGTTCAGTGTAGTTGATTTCCAGATAGAAAATATGTTTTTGAGGAGGACGCTCCCCCGCAACCCTCGGGGCAAGGGTTTTAAGTTATGCCATGAGGGCATGTAAGAACGATGTTGGCGCAATGTACTATTTATTTTTTTTTTCTTTAGAGCAGGGCACTTCATATGGAAGGGGTCGTCGTAGAAACTTCAAAAGGACATTCGATTGGAAGTAGAGAGTTCTGGTGCCCTTTTTAATACTCAAAAGTGATTGTAGGGCAACTAGCCCCCCCCCCCCCCCCCACGCCCATCATTCTTCAAAATACATCCCATTAAAATTTTCAGATAGCCATTTTGTTCAGCGTAGTTGATTTCCAGATAGAAAATATGTTTTTGAGGAGGACACTCCCCCACAGCCCTCAGGGCAAGGGTTTTAAGTTATGCCCTGGGGGCATATAAGGTTTTTAAAGAAGGCGTTGTCGTAAAAACCTCAAAAAAAGCTAATTCGATTGGAAATTCAAAGGGCTAGTGCCCTTTTTAATAGTCGAAAGTGATTGGAGGGCAACTACCCCCTCCCCACGCCTATCATTTCCCCAATCACATCCAATAAAAATTTTGAGATAGCCATTTTGTTCAGCATAGATGGTTTCCTGATAGAAAATATGTTTTTGAGGAGTAAGTTGCAAAAGGGCTCATTCGATTTGAAATTCAAAGGGCTATTACCCTTTTTAATAGTCGAAAGGGATTTGAGGGCAACTAACCCCCCCCCCCTCTCACGTCCACCTTTTCCCCAAACACATCCAATCAAAATTTTTAGACAGCCATTTTATCCAACGTAGTTGAAAGTTTTGGAAATTAGGTCTTTAAAGATGACAACCCCTCCCCTCACAGCCCTCAGGGCAAGGGTTGTAAGTTATGACCTGGGGGCATATAAAGTTTCTATTGAAAACGTTGTCGTAGAAACTTCAAAAGGGCTCATTACATTGGAATTGGAAAGGGCTACTGCCATTTCTACTTGTTTATAGTGTTTTGAGTGTGACTAACCCCCCTCTCATGCCCACCATTTTCAAAAATAAATTAAATTAAAATTTTGATATATCCATTTTGTTCAATGTAGTTTAAAGTTCTAGAAATTAGGTCTTTTAGGATGATAACCCACTCAGAGCCCTCAGTGCAAGGGTTTTAAGTTATGCCCTGTGGGCATATAAAGTTTTTATTGCAAGCGTTGTCGTAAAAACTTCAAAAGGGCTCATTAAGTTGGAAATTGAAAGGGCTAGTGCCTTTTTTAATAGTTGAAAGTGATTTGATAGCGACTAACACCAATCTCGTGCCCACTATTTTCCAAAACACGTCCAATCAAAATTTTGAGATATCCATTTTGTTCAACGTAGTTGAAGGTTCTGGAAATTAGTTCTTTTAGGATGATAACCCCCTCAGAGCCCTCAGTGCAAGAGTTGTAAGTTATGCCCTGGGGGCATACAAGGTTTATATAGAAAGTTGTCGTATAAATCATAGGCAGCACGATCGCGCTGCCTAAGTAAAGAACGGGGACACTCGAGAACGAGACAAGAAACGGTGACTAAGTAAAGAGGAAAACACTCCCCCACAACACTCAGGGCAAGGGTTTTAAGTTATGTCCTGGGGTCATATAAGAACGATGTTGGCACAATGTATTATTTATTAATTATTTCCTTTAGAGCTGAGCACTTCGTATCGAAAAAGTTGTCGTAGAAACTTCAAAAAGCCCTCATTCAATTGGAAATTGGAGTGGCTTGTGCCCTTTTTAATAGTCGAAAGTCATTGGAAGGTGACTAACACCCCTTCCACGCCCACCATTTCCCGAAACACATCCAATCAAAATTTTAAGATAGCCATTTTGTTCAGCGTAGTTGATTTCCAAATAGAAATTATGGTTTTGAGGACAGTCCCCCATAAATAAATGAAACCCAAAACAAACAGAAATTACAATATTAACCGAGTCAAACTCAAAACGAGCAGAAATTAACATAAGTTGGGCGCAAAACCCCTATGCCTTCCCAAGGCCAGAACAAAATTTGCACTTAACTGAAAAAATACAAATGAATGTGCATTGTCAGTTTAATATACATATACTGATATTTAGTAATCAAAATGTTAATATTATTTGATTTATTAAAGTTATAAAAATAGACATTTATATTGTTCTGTAAATTTTGTTCTTGTCTTGGGAAGGCATAGGGATTTTGCATCCAACTTGCCCTGATTTCCGGTCGTTATGAGTTTGACTTGTTTATTTATTTTGATTTCTGTTCGTTTTGGGGTTTTATTTATTTGTCGATGCTGATTTGTGGTAGTTGCACGCTTGGTAGATTATTTTATTCTATTTTTGCTCATTTTTTGTGTAATGGAGTTCTTTACTTTTCTTTGAAAAACTTGTTTTGTGGAAAGTTTTTTAAATTAATCTTAGAACAAAGATGAGTTGAAAAAACGCTAATCTTTGCAGAAAGCTGAAAGGTCTTAGATGTAACATCTTAGTGCTAAAAAACGGCCCTAATAATTCTGGCAAATATTAATGTAGAAAATGTGCAGATATATTCACGTCTTACGAAATATTGAACTATTAAGGTCTTTAAAATGATCCAAGAGGGCATCAAGTGGCTTCACGACTGAGAAATCGCACACAAATTATCTTTATACACTTTCAGCAATACCAACGTGAGACAACCGGATTTAAGCATGGAGGCGGGGTCAAAAACATGAAACACTAGTAGTAAGGCATCTGGTACCACTGAATACACATGTACTTTCACAAGCCTGAGGCATGGATATACATGCAGTTTAGCCGGTACATTGGCTTACCACGGGCCAGTCACCTATTACTACGAACGGTATAATAGGCACCACTGAATACACATGTACTTTCACAAGCCTGAGGCATGGATATATGTGTAGTTTAACCGGTACATTGCCTTACCAGGGCCAGTCACCTATTACTATGAACGATAGTTGCCCTGGAAGACATGTTTTTTATCGTCAAACTCATTTTTTTGTGTAGCAATTTGTTAAAGAGAGCTGGCGGTTACTCCATATGATGGCTTGATTAGTCAGTATTTTTAAAAACTTGGCGGTATATAGTGTGTTCATGCAAAAACCATATATAATATTCATACAGTGCATTCCAATTTTTATTATGTTTTAAGACATTGTTTATAGTACACCATATATTATTAACTTTGAAAATAATGGATTCGTCAATTTTCAATGTGAGTACACTTTTCATTCTTTTATTTCCCAAAAAAAATTTTTACAGAAAAACATTTTACTAGTAAATTCAAATTTCAGAGGGACTTAGCCCCCCCTCCCCTCCAACAATACAAAATCTTAAGAATATGACGAGTATATTCGATAGAAACGGCAAAGCACGCTTTTTTCTATTATGTAAAAAATCTCTCCTCCACAGCTATGTTTACAAGTTTTAATTGTTTTGAAAAACAGTTCTTTATAATTCAGAAACAAGCTTTTTCCAAACATGTTGTAATTTTCTGGTTTGAATGAAAAGCTTGCGTGTTACAAAGAGAGTGATAGTTTTGGGAGTCAAATTTTACAGGCTCTTGCTATAAACGGGGTTTGTCTAATTCCGATGTCACGGCGGATGACTTTGGGAAAAAATTAGCGTGGGAGGGGGCCTAGTTGCCCTCGAATTTTTTGGTCACTTAAAAAGGACACTAGAACCTCTCATATTCGTTCGAATGAGCCCTCTCGTGATATTCTAGGACTACTGGGTCGATACGATCACCCCAGGGGAAAAAAAAACAAAAAAAAAATAACATGTAGGCCTAAACATACATCCGTGATCTTTCTTCTGGCAAAAAATACAAAATTCCACAGTTTTGCAGATAGGAGCTTTTGACTTCTATAGTAGTATTCCCTGATTTGCTAAATCTGATGATGGGATTTTCATTAAGCTTTTATGAGTTTTAGAGGGTGTTTCCCCCTTTTTTCGAAAACAAGACAAATTTTTCTCAGGCGCGTAACTTCTAGTTGAAACTCTGCATAAATATCTTCATTTTTAGCCTAATTGCGAAGGTACTAAGGGAACATTGAACATTTTTCTGATTTTGTGTGTTTTCTGCAAGAAAATAGCTGGTCTTTATCAAAATTAAGCAGAGATTTTTTTATATCTACAAAATTTACGTAATTGTGTGTAATATTGCTCGTGGTATTTTTGTGAACTTTACATTTTTCCGTATTTTGTGTGTTTTCGCGAGAAAATTACTAGTATTCAGCAATAATAGACATATCTAGTTGAGACTGTTCTAAAAGACTTTCATTTTTAGCCAAATTTCGTAGGTACAAAAGGAACATTGAACATTTTTTCTAATTTTGTGTGTTTTTTGCAAGAGAATAGCTGGTCTTTAGCAAACTTAGCCATAGCTAGTTGAAACTCCGCATAAATAACTTAATTTTTAGCATAATTGCGTAGCTACTAAAGGAGAATTGAAATTTTTTTCTGATTTTGTGTTTTTCCAGAAGAAAATAACAGGTTTTTAGCAAACTTAGCCATAGTTATTTGATACTCCGCATCATTCTTTGCATTTTTAGCCGAATTTATTAGGTACTAAAGGTGCACTGAAATTTTTTTCTTATTTTGTGTGTTTTCTAGAGAAATGAGACTGTCTTTATACAATTTAGCCGAAGATAGCTAAAACTCTGAGTAAACATCTTATGTTTTACCTCATTGCGCAGGTAATAAAGGAGCATTTTTGTTGTAACTATTGGTATCAATACTCCGTTTTTTAGAGTTTCGGTTACTATTGAGCCTTACGTGCCTGAAATCATGGATTAGAATATTTAATTAGCTGTTTGGGTTTTCAGACATAGTTTTTTAGATGTTCATGGGTGTTAGGTTCCTGGATGGTTTTATGACTCCTCCCTCCAATGAATTCAGATGGTTTTAGGACTCATCTCCCTAGCCATAACTCCATTCAACCTTGAGCGAAGATATAAAAGTTTGATGAATTATTTTTCTACTTAACAACTACATTATTAACTTCCAAGATGATAGGACTGTATGACACAGAATTTATCAGTTACCGATAGTTCAATGCCTCCTCCCCGCAATGACTTCCAGGGGTTTTATGACTCCTCCCCTCAATGAATTCAGATGGTTTTAGGACTCATCCCCCTAGCCATAACTCCATTCAACCTTGAGCGAAGATATAAAACTTTGATGAAGTATTTTTCTACTTAACAACTAGATTAATAACTTCCAAGATGATATGGTTGTATGACACAGAATTTATCGGTTTGGAAAAATCATCTCGCGGTACTAGATTCGAATATATAATTTTTTCAATGTATATGGAACTAAAAAAAAATGATTGCTACCCTTGGCTAGTAATCTATAACGCCTATGCTCTTGATAAAAGCCTGTTGAATACTAAGTTACATTATAGAAAATGAATGGGATTCAATGATAGAGTGATTACACCACTTAATACTGCGGGTTGGTAACTGCAAGATGTTCTGAAGAACTTCGGTGAAATTTGCAGCTTTTTCGGAGTTGAAGCGCTCTACTTAAAGGGCAATGTACCTACATATAAAGTTTTAATTCAAAAGTGTGACCCTAGGATTCCACTTTTCAATCCAGAAGAGTTTAAGTGTCCTAAATTTGAAGGGGGTTATCACCGTCCTGAAGACGAGGTTAGGTTCTTCACACAGTGGATACCTAAGAACTTACCTGATCGTGATAAATCCATAAGACATGGTAAAAACTATTCTGTATCATGAGACCATCGTTTGTGGATGTTTAAGAGTGAACCCTAAGTACTATTTTTTATGTAAACATTTGTTTTTGTTGTTTTTTTTTCTCAAAAAAATCTGTTAATACGTTTAAGCGATAAATATATGTAAGCTTAACCCGTCTTTATTCTTTAGAATAGTTCTATTGTAAGCAAGTAACAAACTCTTTCCTGAAGTCACCTCTTGGATACACAATACAGAAACTTCATTTAAGAAACTATGAAAAAATTGTAAGTAAGTAAGTAACAAATTCTTTCTTGAAGTCACCTCTTGGATACACAATACAGAAATTTCATTAAATAAATTATAAAAAAATTGTAAGTAAGTAGCAAATTCTTTCTTGAATTCACCTACTGGATAAACAAAGACATTTCGTTCAAGAAATTATTACAAAATTCTAAGTAAGTAACAAACTCTTTATTGTTTACACGACTTCGATACACGATGTAGAAATTTAATTCAAGAAATTATGAAACAATTCTCAGTAAGTAACAATTTCTTTCTTGAAGTCAACTCTTGGATACACAATAGGGAAATTTCATTCAAGAAATTATGAAAATATTTGTAAGTAAGTAACAAGCTCTTTATTTATTTCACCTCTTGGATATACAGTACAGGTACTTTATTCAAGAAATTATGAAAAAATAGCAAGTAAGTAGCTTTTTTTCTCTTTATCACAAACAATTTTCACTTAGCTACATGATGTAGAAATTTAATTCAAGAAATTATTAAAAAATTCTCAGTAAGTAACAATTTCTTTCTTGAAGTCAACTCTTGGATACACAATACGGAAATTTCATTCAAGAAATTATGAAAAAATTGTAACTAAGTAGCAAATTCTTTCTTTAATTCAGCTGTTGGATAAACAAAAAGACATTTCGTTCAAGAAATTATTACAAAATTCTAAGTAAGTAACAAGCTCTTTTTTGTTTTCACGAGTTAGATATACGATTTAGAAATTAAATTCAAGAAATTATGAAAAAATTCTCACTAAGTAACAATTTCTTTCTTGAAGTCAACTCTTGGATACACAATACGGAAATTTCATTCAAGAAATTATGAAAATATTTGTAAGTAAGCAACAAACTCTGTATTGATTTTACCTCTTGGATAAACAGTACAGATACTTCATTCAAGAAATTATTAAAAAATCTCAAGTAAGTAACTTTTTTTTTCTCTTTATAACAAACAATTTTCACTTAGCTACACGATGTAGAAATTTAATTCAAGAAATTATGAAAAAATTCTCAGTAAGTAACAATTTCTTTCTTGAAGTCAACTCATGAATACACACAATACGGAAATTTCATTCAAGAAATTATGAAAAAAATTGTACGAGTTAGATATACGATGTAGAAATTAAATTCAAGAAATTATGAAAAAATTCTCAGTTTAAGTAGCAAATTCTTTCTTGAATTCACCTGTTGAATAAACAAAAAGAAACTTCATTCAGGAAATAATTACAAAATTCTAAGTAAGTAACAAACTTTATTATTTTCACGAGTTAGATAAATATTTCAGAAATTAAATTCAAGAAATAATGACAAAATTCTCAATAAGTAACAATTTCTTTCTTGAAGTCAACTCTTGGATACACAGTACGGAAATTTCATTCAAGAAATTATGAAAATATTTTTAAGTAAGTAACAAACTCTTTATTGATTTCACCTCTTGGATATACAGTACAGAAACTTCATTCAAGAAATTATGAAAAAATCGCAAGATTAAATTCAAGAAATTATGACAAAATTCTCAGTAAGTAAAAATTTATTTCTTGAAGTCAACTCTTTAATACGCAATGCAGAAATGACATTCAAGAAATTATGAAAATATTTGTAACTAAGTAACAAAATCGTTATTAATTTCACCTCTTGGATATACAGTACAGATATTTCATTCAAGAAATTATGAAAAAATTGCAAGTAAGTAACTTTTTTTTTCTCTTTATCACAAACAATTTTCACTTAGCTACACGATGTAGAAATTTAATTCAAGAAATTATGAAAAAATTCTCATTAAGTAACAATTTCTTTCTTGAAGTCAACTCTTGGATACACAATACGGAAATTTCATTCATGAAACTATAAAAATATTTGTAAGTAAGTAACAAGCTCTTTATTGACTTCACCTCTTGAATATACAGTACAGATACTTCATTCAAGAAACGTGATTAAACACGTTTTGAAACTACATGCTATTTGCATGCATTTCCTTGGCACCTTTCCAAACGAGCGGGGATTCCCCACTGGTTCCTACACATTGCAAAAAGTTAGCAGTACGAAAACTCCACGTTTTCAGCCAGACTTGTTTTTTAGACAACACCCATTTTAGGGACCAATCAGAGAAAGCGGAGGTTGCTCAATATACAATTACTTGATCGGTGATTGGTTACACACCACGACGGCGCATACAGAGGGAGAGAGACATGCAAAGTCGACATAGCTTTATTTCATTTTTTTAAGGTTAGTTTAGACGAGGTTACGTGCGCACACGTTACCGCGTTTAAATTAACCTTAAAAAAATGAAATAAAGTTATGTCGACTTTGCATGTTTCTCTCACTATGTATGCACCTTCGTGGTGTGTAACCAATCACCAATCAAGTTATTGTATATTGAGCAACCTCCGCTGTCTCTGATTGGTCCCTAAAAATGGGTGTTGTCTAAAAAACCAGTCTGGCTGAAAACGTGGAGTTTTCGTACTGCTCACTTTTTGCAATGTGTAGGAACCAGTGGGGGATCCCCGCTCGTTTGGAAAGGTGCCAAGGAAAAGCATGCAAATAGCATGTATTTTCAAAACGTGTTTAATCACTTTTCTTGAATGAAGTATCTGTACTGTATATTCAAGAGGTGAAGTCAATAAAGAGCTTGTTACTTACTTACAAATATTTTTATAATTTCATGAATGAAATTTCCGTATTGTGTATCCAAGAGTTGACTTCAAGAAAGAAATTGTTACTTACTGAGAATTTTTTCATAATTTCTTGAATTAAATTTATACATCATTTAGCTAAGTGAAAATTTTTTGTGATAAAAAGAAAAAAAAAGCTACTTACTTGCGTTTTTTTTATAATTTCTTGAATGAAATATCTTTACTGTATATCCAAGAGGTGAAATCAATAAAGAGTTTGTTACTTACTTACAATTATTTTCATAATTTCTTGAATGAAATTTCCGTATTGTGTATCCAAGAGTTGACTTCAAGAAAGAAATGGTTACTTACTGAGAATTTTTTCATAATTTCTTGAATTTAATCTTGCGATTTTTTCATAATTTCTTGAATGAAGTTTCTGTACTGTATATCCAAGAGGTGAAATCAATAAAGAGTTTGTTACTTACAAATATTTTCATAATTTCTTGAATGAAATTTCCGTATTGTGTATCCAAGAGTTGACTTCAAGAAAGAAATGGTTACTTACTGAGAATTTTTTCATAATTTCTTGAATTTAATTTCTACATCGTATATCTAACTCGTGAAAACAATACAGATTTTGTTGCTTACTTATAATTTTGTAATAATTTCTTGAAGTAATTATCTTTTTGTTTATACAACAGGTGAATTCAAGAAAGAATTTGCTACTCAGACGGAGAATTTTTTAATTATTTCTTGAATTTAATTTCTACATCGTATATCTAACTCGTGCAATTTTTTTAATAATTTCTTGAATGAAATTTCCGTATTGTGTATCCAAGAGTTGACTTAAAGAAAGAAATTGTTACTTACTAAGAATTTTTTCATAATTTCTTGAATTAAATTTCTACCTCATGCAGCTAAGTGAAAATTGTTAGTGATAAAGAGAAAAAAAAGCTACTTGTGATTTTTTCATAATTTATTGAATGAAGTATCTGTACTGTATATCCAAGAGATGAAATCAATAAAGAGTTTGTTACTTACTTATAAATATTTTCATAATTTCTTGAATGAAATTTCCCTATTGCGTATCCAAGAGATAACTTCAAGAAAGAAATTGTTACTTACTGAGAATTTTTTCATAATTACTTGAATTTAATTTCTACATCGTATATCTAACTCGTGAAAAAAATAAAGAGTTTGTTACTTACTTAGAATTTTGTAATAATTTCTTGAACGAAATGTCTTTTTTTTTATCCAACAGGCGAATTCAAGAAAGAATTTGCAACTTAGTAACAATACTTTCATAATTTATTGAATTAAATATTCGTATTTTTTATCCAAGAGTTGACCTAAAGAAAGAAATTGTTACTTACTGAGAATTTTCTATTAATTTCTTTAAATAAATTTATACAGAATGTATATAAGTTAAAATTCTTTTTTATAAATAGAAAAAAAAGCTACTTACTTGCTATTTTTTCATAATTTCTTGAATGAAGTATCTGTACTGTATATCCAAGAGGTTAAATAAATAAAGAGTTTGTTGCTTACTTACAATTATTTTAACAATTTTTTGACTGAAATATTATTATTGTTTATCCAAGAGTTCACTTAAAGAAAGAAATTGTTATTTACTGAGAATTGTTTCATAATTTCTTAAATTTAATTTCTAAATCGTGTATCTAAGTCGTGTAAACACTAACTAGTTTGTTACTTAATTAGAATTTTGTCATAATTTCCGGAACGAAATATCTTTGTTTATCCAGCAGGTGAATTCAAGAAAGAATTTGCTACTTACTTAAAATTTTTTCATAATTTCTTTGATGAAATTTCTGTATTGTGTATCCAAGAGGTGACTTCAAGAAAGAATTTGTTACTTACTTACTTACAATTTTTTCGTAGTTTCTTAAATGAAGTCTCTGCATTGTGTACCCAAGAGTTGACTTCAAGAAAGAAATTGTTACTTACTTACAATAGAACTATTCTAAAGAATAAAGACGGGTTAAGCTTAAAGATATTTATTGCTTAAAAGTATTAAGATATTTTTTTTTTTTAGAAAAAAAAACACAAGAACAAATGTTTTAATAAGAAATAGTAAATATATTTCCAGATTAAAAAACCCCACCCGATGGGCCCCGGTTATATAATAGTTGTTTAAAGGTCTTTTGGCTATATAAAGATCAGGTATGTTCTTAGGTATCCACTGTGCGAAGAACCTAACCTCGTCTTCAGGACGGTGATAACCCCCTTCAAATTTAGGACATTTAAACTCTTCTAGATTGAAAAGTGGAATCCTAGGGTCACACTTTTGAATTAAAACTTTATCTGTAGGTACATTTCCCTTTACGTAGAGCGCTTCAACCCCGAAAAATCTGCAAATTTCACTGAATTCCTCCTGAACATTTCGCAGCTCCCGACCCGCATTATTAAGTGCTGTAATCACTCTATCATAGAATCTCAGTCATTTTATATGACGTAATTTAGTATTCCATAAGCTTTTATCATACTCAAACATGTTATAGTTCACTATCCAATTATATCAGTCAATTTATTAAAGTTCCATAGAAAATAATAAAAATTCACATTCAAACATAACACCTCAAGATGATTTTTTCAAACTGATAAATTATGTGTCATACAGTCCTATCATCTTGGAAGTTATTAATGTAGTTGTTAAGTAGAAAAATACTTCATCAAACTTTTATATCTTCGCTCAAGGTCGAATGGAGTTATGGCTGGGGGGATGAGTCCTAAAACCATCTGAATTCATTGTGGGGAGGAGTCATAAAACCCCTGGAAGTCATTGCGGGGAGGAGGCATTGAACTCTCGGTAACTGATAAATTATGTGTCATACAGTCCTATCATCTTGGAAGTTATTAATGTAGTTGTTAAGTAGAAAAATACTTCATCAAACTTTTACATCTTCGCTCAAGGTTGAATGGAGTTATGGCTAGGGAGATGAGTCCTAAAACCATCTGAATTCATTGGGGGGAGGAGTCATAAAACCCTCCAGGAACCTAACACCCATGAACATCTAAAAAACTGTGTCTGAAAACCCAAACAGCTAATTAGATATTCTAATTCATGATTTCAGGTACGTAAGGCTCAATAGTAACTGAATCTCTAAAAAACTGAAAATTGATACAAATAGTTACAACAAAAACGTTAATTTAGTAGCTGCGCAATTAGGCTAAAAATGAAGATATTTATGCAGAGTTTAAACCAGCTATAGCTAAATTTTCTAAAGACAAGCTATTTTATAGAGAAAACACACAAAATCATAAAAAATGTTAAAAGTTCCTTTAGTAACCACAAAAATAGGCTAAAAATTAATATAGTTATGCAGATTTTAAACTAGCTATTGCTAAGTTTGCTAAAGACAAGCTATTTTCTTGCGAAAACACACAAAATCAGAAAAAAAATTTCAATGATCCTATAGTAGCTACGCAATTAGGCTAAAAATTAAGATATTTATGCGGAGTTTCAACTAGCTATGGCTAAGTTTGCTAAAGACTAGCTATTTTCTTGCAAAAAACACACAAAATCAGAAAAAATGTTCAATGTTCCTTTAGTACCTTCGCAATTAGGCTAAAAATGAAGATATTTATGCAGAGTTTCAAGGAACTATGGCTAAGTGTGGTGAAGACCAGTTATTGTCTTGCGAAAACACAAACAATCAGAAAAAAAGTTAAATTTTCCTTTAGTAACTAAACGCTTCGGATCACAATTAAAATATGTATGTAGAGTTTCAACTAGATATGGCTAAGTTTGCTAAAGACCAGCTATTTTCTTGCAGAAAACACACAAAATAAGAAAAATGTTCAATGTTCCTTTAGTACCTTCGCAATTAGGCTAAAAATGAAGATATTTATGCAGAGTTTCAACTAGAAGTTACGCGCCAGAGAAAAATTTGTCTTGTTTTCGAAAAAAGGGGGAAACACCCTCTAAAACTCATAGAACTTTAATGAAAATCACACCATCAGATTTAGCAAATCAGGAAACACTACTATTGAAGTTAAAAGATCCTATATGCAAAACTGTATAATTTCGTATTTTTTGACAAAAAATAGATCACGGATGCATGTTTAGGCCTACTTGTTATTTTTTTTGTTGTTTTTTTTTCTTTGGGGTGAAAGTATTGACCCAAGAGTCCTAGAATACCCCGGGAGGGTTCATTCGAACGGAAATTAAAAGTTATAGTGTCCTTTTTAAGTGACAAAAAAAATGGAGGGCAACTAGGCCCCCTCCCACACTAATTTATTCCCTAAGTCATCCGCCGCGACATCGGAATTAGACAAACCCCGTTTATAGCAAGAGCCTGTGAAATTTGACTTCCAAAACTATCACTCTCTTTGTAACATGCAAGCTTTTCATTCAAACCAGAAAAATAAAGCATGTTTTAAAAAAGCTTGTTTCTGAATGATAAAGAACTGTCTTTCAAAACAATTAAAACTTGTAAACATAGCTGTGGAGGAGAGATTTTATTTACATAATAGGAAAAAGTGTGCTTTGCCGTTTCTATCGAATATATTCGTCATATTCTTAAGATCTTGTTTTGTTGGAGGGGAGGGGGGCTAAGTCCATCTGAATTTTTAATTTACTAGCAAAACATTTTTCTGTAAATTTTTTTTTGGTGAAATAAAAGAATGAAAATTGTACTAATATTGAAAATTAACGAATCCATTGTTTTCAAAGTTAATAGTATATAGTGTACTATAAACAATGTCATAAAACATAATAAAAATTGGAATGTACTGTATGGACATTATATAGGGTATTTGCTTGAGTACACTATAACTTGCCAAGTTTTTAAAAAAACTGACTAATCAAGTCATCATATGGACTAACCGTCAGCTTTCTCTAACCGATTGACACACAAAAAAATTAGTGTCATATTAAAAAACCCGTCTGCCAAGGCAAGTACAGTTCATTGTAATAGGTGACTGGCCCTGGTAAGGCAATGTACCGGTTAAACTACACATATATCCATGCCTCAGGCTTGTCAAAGTAAATGTGTATTCAATGGTGCCTATTATACCGTTCGTAGTAATAGGTGACTGGCCAGTGGTAAGCCAATGTACCGGCTAAACTGCCTTCATATCCAAGCCTCAGGCTTGTGAAAGTACATGTGTATTCAGTGGTACCAGATGCCTTACTACTAACACTGAAGATAGAGTTGATTTAATTGTTTCTTTTTCCTTCCAAAGTATTTATTAATTTATTTTCCAAATCTTTAAAATATTTCTCTGGGACTTCGAAAAAGGGGGATCCCATTTTGATACTACTCATTTAACAAATGTATTGCTTCCTTAAAGGGACACATAAAAGGCACATTTATTGGGTAGACAGAGGAAATAACCTAAAAACACACTATCTTGGTATTATCTACGTTTGCGTGAGATAATATCTTAAGTATTTTCTTAGAATTAAGTCTTCCGAAACAAATCCTCTATTTTTATAAATTGTGACTGAGTTTCTATCGCCAAATTTAGTCATTAGTAATTTTCTTACCTTTTTGTGATGTTGAATAACCAGTAATGAAGGACAATATTAAATTATACAAACATAACAGGATGCCTGAAATAGTAATTGCATTCTGACTCATCAATGTGTTTTTTTTTTTAATTATCTTGGTTTTAAAAAGCATGCAGAGGCTCTGAGACTGGGCCTGGGGAAAATTTCTTCATTCTGCATGCCTATCAACTTGTTTCCTTTCTTTCGCAATAATATTACAGCTAAAGGTGACAGGTCACAGTATTAGCTCTGATTATTAGAAGTAGAATTCCTTGTTCTTTAAAGAATTAAAAAAAAAAAACAAAAAAAAAAAACAATATATAGCAACTCCACGTGGTAATAATGGTCTGAAGTAAAGGGTTTTATAAAATAATTTCCTGGCCCTTCTGCAACTCAGTTTCCAAGTCGCTTGTTGCTGCACAAAGACTTTCAAACTGTTTGACTGCTGAGCCCTATTGAATTTCATCTTGTCAACACATCCACTCATTACATAAATGCACAATTTTGTAGTTTATTAAACATTTTAACTCTAACATTTGATTCATAGATCCCTAGAATTTCACTGACTGCAGTTCTAAATTTATTCCGGCAGGCTAGATATAAAATGATTATAAGAACCAATTGTAATAAGTTTGTTGTGTCTGGGCTCCCCCAGGATTTTTTCTGGTGCCCCCATTCTTTGTTTTTTTTCACTCTTTTTTTAAAACAAATTTTTAAATTTGTCAATTTGGTCAAATGTTGACACCCTCGTCATATTGGCTCCCCACCCCAAGATTTTGCTTATTGGCACTCTTCTTGTATTGGAACCTCCAAGATTTTGTTCTAGATCCGCCCGTGAATTTACTATACTGCATTTCTATTTATTTTCCAGAAAATGAGAAAAGAAGGTCTAAAATAAAACCTTGCTCATATAATGTAGTTTCAAAATTTGTTCCAGCTTCATTCGGACAGTAAATGCTGGCTAATTATGCAAGAACTATAGAAGCCAATTGTAAAAAATAGCATGCATCTACTTGTTATATTTTTTCATTTTCTATTTAGTGACAAAAATTAATTTCAAATAAGCCTGAAATAAAACTTTTCCAACGATAGACAAAATAAAAAAAAATTGTATAGTTAAAATTTTTGCATTGTAAATTGTGTGTTGGACCTCTTATAGACTCTGGTCCCATTTATTTTGCCCCATTCCTCTTGCTGGGCACCTTTCTTTTCGTACAACAAGTCTTTTAACTCAATATGTGCTGGTAATTACTTATTGTGTTTCAAGCTCTCAAATTCATCTATACTTGCATGGAACCCTTTTAATAAGTGGAAAAGAATAGGCCTACTTATTTCCGAATATTTTCTAAAAGTCCCTTATTAGAGAGAGTAAATTTACAGAAAGTGTTCATTTTGGAAGGAATCTACTGTGTACATTTGCGGGAATTTCTTATAAGGATTTCCTTTCCAAGTATTTTTATATTTTCTGAAGAGAACATGTTTACCTCTAACAAAGTTCAAGCGCACCAATCATGAGAATCGACAATTTTCAAAATATATTCAGCTTGTTTTTATCATGCCTAATTTTAAACTTGTGAAGACTTGAGTGTTTTAAGAGGGCAACAGATGATTTTCGGACCTTGTTTGCATTCCTCTGAAACTGCGAGCAAAAAGTCTGTTTTCTTCAGATCTGCTCAACTCAGAAAGGATGAAAGGCTAATACTACTGGAAGAAAGAGATGCATGGCGCAAAAAAATAGATTGTAGATATTTATTTTATATAGAGCTGCTTCCGTTTTTTTTAGTATAATGTCCATACTGTGGATGAATTATTGATAGATAGATAGAGATAGCCGTTTATTTCTACAAAAGCATCTTTGGGCCATGGCAAAAACAAAACAAAAATGATCAAACAAAGACTTACGAGCATAGTGGAAACATACCAAACAACAGCAATACCGTAATATAATAATAGCACTGTAAGAACGATAACAATAACAAAAACACATAATAAGACACATAATACCTTAATAACATAAAATTCTCATACGCAACAATAATAATGTTGGTATTATTATATGATATGACATAAAATCTCCTCTACTACCCCAAAAATTAATTTTTGCCTTTTTTGGACTAAAAATAAAATAGCACTGACAAACTTTATACAATCCTAGGACGATTTCCTTTGGCTTGATCCCCCCCCCCCGCGCTAACGCATTCACTTTGAGGTTGAAAAATTTTCAGTTTTAAACAATTTCAATTTACATATGTAGTTGGAATGAGAAAAGGTTTTTATTTTTTTCTTACTTTTGGTACATTTAGAGATAAAATTGTTTTTTTAACGCCCTTTCTCATATGAGAATGTTCTTACTGTATCCTGTGCAACTATACATTTTACTGTATAAACCAATGATTCTTGTTTTTTCAGATGAGAATATTCTTATTGAAAAGGGCCAGTTAATTGTTCCCAACGACAAGAGTCTTGACTCTGACGAAGTTGACAATGAAAGTGCTGAGAAAACGAAGATTGTGATTGAAAATCACGAGCCTGAATCAGAAGCAGTTGTTTGGAGTGTCGTTTTCGTTTTGTTTGTCCTTTGTCAGTGTCTGATTATTTATATTATGTACAAATTCAAAACGCGGGTGTTAAATTCTTTCCAAGTGACCTTGGCCAATAGTAGAGCTCAGACGTGTGCTACGTAGATTTTGTATATTGATAATTAAATATTTTGTACGAAAAATAGTATGTAGTTGGTATATTAGTCGCTAGCTCTTCGTCTATTCAATCTCCGTTCGCTGGGCCTTGGGTCAACAGAAATGTCATAAGTGAAAGTTTATTCCTGGCAAACTTAAAATAAAGTTATATCGTTTCTAGTTAGAAATTATCGCAGCACATTATAAATTATCAAGGGTGTAATCTGCTATGGGGCAGAAGGAGCTGCCCCACCAGACCCACGTTCCCCCCAGATCAGTCTGCCCCGCCGCCAGTTTAAACGTAGTTTCTGCAAAAAAAAATCTTGTCAAAATTTTGATAAACCTGCATAATTCAAGTATCCAGCAAGGGTTTCCAACTTGCTTACTTTTGTAGTTTTGCAATCTTTTTCATCTCAGTGCACTTTTTGCCCTGACAAACAGGAATTACGCTCTTTTTGCCAATTTTTAGCTAAATTCACTGTTTTTTGCACTCCTTTACGAAATGATGATAGAAAAAAAAACAAGGTCAAATCAAAGTCAAATCCACCAATGGAAACATAGAAAGTGGAACTTCAAATTTAATAAAAGAAGTCGAAATGAAAAAAAACACGTGAAGAGCAGAAAGCGATGATAATAACAGCCAGTAAATTATAGAAGACATCTATACAAATATTTTGATCGAGACCTCCACTCGACCGTCCTCACTACAGAATAAAGATAAAGATAAAAGTCCAAAGGACAATATAAATACCGAACCTTAAAACAAACACTAGAACTAAAAGAAAAAGACCCTTTCTAGGTAACGGTGAAACGGTAACTGAATAAAAATACAAAACTGAATGGCATCTCAAACTTTCATTATGTCAAGCATCTCAACCTAAATAGGTTTTTTTTTTACCCTTACTTCCACCAGTACCCTCTAGTCCTTACTTGGCACATGAAAAAAAAAAAAAAAAAAAAAAAATCTGATTTTCAAAAAGGGTATCTCGACCTTAGGGACCTAAATTCACATCATACACCACGTCAAAAAATCTTAAATACTAGGAAAATAACCAAAATAAGTATGAAACAAGTAAAGATAAAATTTAAAGTGGAATAACACTGGCGCATCAAATGTTTTACATAAAAATTATGTACATAATAATGCAATGTAACACGTAAAAGTATTATGGTAAAATAGAACAATATTAACTTTCTGTATCAAATAATCAATACGAACTTAAAAATAAATAAGACAGGTATTAAAGGGAATAGATTTTTACTTAGGAAAATTAATAGGAAAACGGGAGTATGTTAAGGGGTTATGGATAATCTTATTAATAAAACACAAGCCGATATATTGTTCTCTTTTACAGAGGGTTGACAAGATTGGCTCTACGAACAATGGAGGTAAGAGGCGGTAAGGAAGTAAAGGAGGTAAGAACTCCCTTTCCTTCGTAAAAGGGAGTTCTTAGGTGTTTTTCTTTTAACCATTTATATTCTGTTTGATAATTCCATAGATATTCCAGACAGGGCAGGTATACTCAATTACATAAAGACATGATGCATTTTTTTTCTCGCGGTTATTTAGGAATCTTGTAGGGATTAGTTTCTGATTGATTAGCCGTTAATCACTAAGATCTTTAACATCTCCACTTGACTATCCTAAATCAAAACATACTAAGTGTAGACAATAATTTAAAAACGGTGTTAAATTTTCCGCAAAGATTTTGTATCCCTTTAGAAAAAATTCCTTTTGACAAGTCCAGAGGATAGAGTGTGGGCTGGGGGTCGATGCTTCAGCAAGTAATTTCATCTCAATTTTTTAAATATATTTGAAAGGCTCTTAGATAAATTTGAGGGAAGAAGACCGCAATTTTCAAGTGTATGCAGTTATATATAGGAGGTATTATTCTTTATTGTTAAATAACATAAGTAATAAAATTTTTCGTGTTGAATTCTTTATCCTTTACTTGTAAGAGACAACTTTTTGCAGCTTAATGGGTTGATGTGAATAGAAAAAAGTAAACAACACGAGGTAGAATATGAAAAGAAAATGACTACCTTCAGAACTATTCGGGAGGAGGGGGCACTTAGACGGTCACTCTGAACGATCAATATTAACGATCATCATAGTCGTTTTGGTAAAACTGCAACAGTAACATTACTAAACCGGTAACTCAAGGTCAAATGTTTTTAATTGATCAAAAATTGCTAAGGGTCGACCCAGCTCTAAATGGGCACTTGGAGAAAACTAGGGAAGGAAAACAGGAAACTTTTTCGAAAGGAGAGAATGGCTGGCTCCCTTTCCCCCATCATATTTCCTGGCCGAAAGGTCATGAAACGGAGATCAGCATGGCCAATTTAGACTATAAAGTTTATAAAATTTTTTTAGCTTTTAATCATTAAGGTTTGACTACAGACGTAGCTCTCATCTACTCTGAAGCAACCCTGTCAAGTGACATAAAAGTATCAAGTAATACTTTCTCCGCCACGTACTGTATGGAATGTTTCACATCTAAATTTGAAGAAGTTAGCAGAGGCGACAGTTAAAATAGAAACAGAAAGAAAAAAAATGCGGTGAGATTACAATTATATAAATAAATTCTTTTTACATAAACTAAAATAATACATTGATTATTTTTATATTCAACCTTATTAAATTTCACTAATTACACTCTATACATATGGAATGTTTAAAATGTTTTATGTCAATAAGTCACTTATTCAGACCAACTCCCTGACATAGAAGATTTGATAAGAGTTAACTCAACTTTTCTTGTTCCAACAATTCTCAACTATTCACTCCTGATTTAGTTTGGGTTTTTTGATCGGTCAAAAACTGCTCAAAGTAATCTAAAGTTAATTTAGGAGTGACTGGCGGACATTTTTCCGTCCATCGATCATAGTAAGAAAGCCCCTTCTAAATGAGCTCACTCCTAAACGCACTGTAATGTAAAACATTGAAAGTTTTAACTTTTTTTAATTTTTACTACTTTGAACTTGACTTTGTTTATGGGTCTATTTATTTAATGATTTATGTAAGATAGGGCATGAAGACAAAAGAAAGCTCTCAGTATTTGAGCAAAAACATCAAAAGGATGCCCACCTTCAATTGGAATTAAAAGTCAAAGGGTGCAGATGATTTTTAAACACATTGGGAGAGGGGGCATGTAACCAAGATGCCATAAATTAAAGGAACTAAAGACAGGTTAATCCTTACGTTCTTTTTGTGACTGCTATAAATATTATTCTGAAGAATGATTTAACTGTGTCAAAAAAACTGCCTTTATACACACTATTTAATATAACAGTTTGCAAAAACTTGCACGACCAATGTGTCTGACTATGTTTACCATAACATTACCATTAAATCATTTTATAAGTAGTAAATTTAAAGCTTCAAAAGCTATATTTTTTCCAAAGTTAAGGCCACCAAAAGACCCTTGCACGTAATTGTTGCTTTATTGCCTATATTTTTAGATTAAATTTTGTTACTATAAAAAGGCTAGTGAAAAATATTGAAGTAAGGGCATCGAAATCGGGCATGTAGAAATCGCTGTTTTGGATTTTTATTGAAAGGTGCGAATACAGCCTTGCTTGGATATAAGGTTTACTTCTCGAAAACTATTGCTTGTCCCTGACAAGTTCAGCATTACTAAACTCGCATGGGACAAAGTATAGCGGCTGAGGAGTAAACCTTATATCTTAGCATTACTAACAGAATAACTTGTGTAAGCTACTAATTTTTATACAATCAGGAATGACTAATATTTGTAACTGTTTTTCCTGGTAACGACCTATAACTTGTTGCCGGAAACAAATGAACGGAAAGTAAATTTTTTGTTCAAAATAGATCATTTTTGTTTTGTTTGTGGTTTAATGTTTGCGTCTAGACAGAAGTTTATCTCTGTCTACATAAATTAATCCCATAAATTTTATAAAAAGTACGATAGAGGTGAAAAAACAAATTTCTAGAATGTATCTCATATGGCACTACTAAAACAATTTATGGCCAATACGCTTTTCTTCTGCCAAACGGCACGAGATGGATACTAAATTTCTAGAGATAAAATTCCCCTGTATTCAGTGTTTTCTCATTTGCTTATAGATTTGTCATAAGATCTAAAGATATTTCACAGAAGTAGAAATAATGATTGAAATAGATTTTGTCCTTGACCAAAAGTTGCCTCAAATTTTCTAATGGAACTGTTAGAATGGAATGAATAGTAAAACACAGCCAGACTCTGGCACGCAAAAATAATAACGAATAGAGGTCCGATTTTGACCAGTTTATAACTGTTTATTGTTGTATTCTGTTCTAAGAACTTCATAACAAAATATAATGTGACTCTGGATTGACGGCGAAATCTGAACCTAAAGTTTTTCTCAATCTGGACTCTATTATTTTTTCAGTCTGAAAGAAGTTACTATTTAATTCTATTGCCTTGTTTCCATTTTTTGCTTCACTGAAAACAGTGAATAAATAGGTAATTAGAAACTCATTTTCATTTTGTAACGAGGCATTAGTCTTCAGTTAAGCCTACTCGAGAAAAAAACACTATAAAGTTTGAAAGCAACTTTTGAAATTCCTAAAAACTTACTTATATTGTTCCTAAAAGCGTTTTACCATACCTTATTACCACTCCCCTAATTTACGAATATATAGCCCAAATAAAATATTTCCCATGTACTTTTTCATTTATTAATGTCGATGACATTGCTTCATTGCCGTAAAATCTACTTGAGTAAAAAAGTGGAACATGGCAAATCGCAGAGAACTTGTAGAATTTAGGCTATGTATTTGCATATTGGGAAGCTGAAGTGAAGCGCCTTTAGCAATGATATAACTAAGTATTTTAGGCTGTTTAAAGTGGTTTTCAGGATTTTATATTGTTTTCTTTTGGGTAGGCCTAATATAGACTAAGAACAGAAACAGTTTTTTTTAAGTTTTTTTTTTGGGTTGATTATTTCCCGCTGTTTCTATGATGCGGAAATCAATAGATTTTACTACCCGAAGTAGGCAAAAATTCAATGAAGCAGTAACTACGATAGCAACACTGAATAAAAATTATAATCGTGAGCTTTTAAAAAAGAACTGACGGAAAATTTGTTTGATTTATCAAGCTGCTTTTTTGGCCACTAGCCCTATTGTGGCAATTGGTGACCCTACTTAGAAGAAGCTAGCACAGCTGCAGACTTAGATAAAATAAGGAGATTACTGTCTTGCGTCAGCTATGGGGTAACCATCCTTTGCTTATTTCTTCTGACTAATATTGAGTTTAGTGGTGTCAATTCACAAATGTAGGCTAGGGGGGGGGATGAAATGTATTGTAAAATATAGAAAGGGGGTGATCTTGAATAAAATTGCAGTCTAGTGGATCTTTTAAAGAAAGCATGGTAAATATTCAGTGGTTTGTCACTTCTGAAGGAAACATGCTTAACTAATAAAAGTTGGACCAGTAGGCTCCTTATTTTATGCTACTTCTGGTATGAGCAGTCCACCACATAAGGGGACATGTTAAGAAAACAATTCTTACTTCATAATATGCATAATAATCCTAGGCCTAGTTAATATATTTTGCAATGAGAGAACCTTTATTGGTAAATATATAGCCTACCAAGTCATATTATTGAGTTACAACTAAAGTGAATATACCACTTGATGCCTTTTTTTATGCTCTTTACAAATATAATAATCATTTTTGTCAGAAATGAATTTTAGCCCCCACCCCTATATATACCAATTCAGGGTATACATTCGCAGATTAGGGGGGTGGTGGTAAATTTATTTCTGATATAAATGAGAGGTAAGTTTAAGCTTTCCCCCCACCCCTCTAATGTACAAATATATACCCTGAATTGGTATATAGCCTAGGCCTAGGGGTGGGGGCTAAAATTCAGGTAAATATATACCAAATCATAGCCTAATATTGAGTTAGGAATAAAGTGAATACACCATTTGATGCCTTTTTTTATGCTGATTAAAAATATAATAATCATTTATATAGGAAATTAATTTCAGCCCCCCCCCCTATATATGCCATTTCAGGGTATATATTTCTAAATTAGGGGGGGGGGGTAGGGTCAAATTTTGTTTCTGATGTAAATGGGAGGTAATTTTAAACTTTATCCCACCCCCCTAATGTAGAAATATATACCCTGAATTGGCATATATAGGGGGGGGGGGCTGAAATTCATTTCCGATAGAAATGATAATTATATTTATAATCAGCATAAAAAAATGCATCGAATGGTGTATTCACTTTATTCCTAACTCAATAATATGATTTGGTATATATTTACCAAAATTCATTTCGAACAAAAATGATTAGCCTATTATATTTGTAAGGCATGGCTCTCTTGTGATAGGCTGGACAAAGTTGCTTCTCAAGTGCTGTTTGCCCCTTATTATTACAATTTTTACAGTATGCATCTTTGTTGGTGCAATTTTCAGTAATGTGGCTGGGTTTACCACATTTTCGACATGATTGGAGTGACTGTTTACAATTATTTTTGCTATGACCATGAGCTAGGCAAATTGTGCATTGTAGGGGCTTTGGTTTATAGGACTTATGGCAAAGAGCCATACCATACAAAAAAACTTCTCTTTGCAATTTGTTTTTGCATGCAATGAGCACTGAGCAACTGGGTATAAGATTACCATCATTTCTCAAGCTGAGTCTTGTGGCTGTTGTTGGTTGGACAGATGACCTGAAGAATCAATTAGTTCAGCTGTAAATTCCTCTATTGGTATACTGGTGTCAACACCATAAACCACATATTTATTCAACTTTTCTACTTCTTTTGAAGTGGCAAAGACTTTGGAACACTCAGCGATTAATTCCTTGGACCTTGAAAGGACTGAATCTGCAGCCTTGTGAGAGGTGAAATAAAGATCTATCAGACCGTCTTTCAAAAAAATTACTTCAAAAGTTGAGTTAGCTAGTAAAAATATAGGCTTTCTAATATCCATTAACCAATCTCTAGTAAAGGGTTGACCATTGGTTTTCTTGATGGTTACAATGTAATAATATGGCTGATTCAATTGGTTGGAAATCATCAGGGAGTGATATAGTCTCAGGTTGGGGTTCTTCAGGGGGTGATTTAATTGCATCATTTTTTCTTTTTTTTGCCAGGGATTTCACCAATACTTTTAGCTTGAAGGATGTTTAGGGCTTGTATCCCCTTAAGATGTGTGGTTGATTTAGACATAGGAGTTGGGGGGTTCTAGTTAGGTTTCTTTTTGAGGGCAGGAAAGGTGAGGCATCTATGTCTTTTTCAGGAGTTTCCTTTGTGTCAGACATGAGCTATTTGGAACTAAAAATCTCATCTCTTATTTCTTTCACTGTTCAGGACTATAATACAAATCCTATAATCCAATTAACAAGAACCAAGTTCACTAATATCATTTAGGAAAGTCCAGGGACATGCATGGTCTGTAAATGTTCAAGTTACACATGGGGAATTTTGACTAGCAAATACCAAGAGTGAAAACACCAATTAGACGTTAACACAGCAGAAGTAAGTCCAAAACTCTTGAAACCTCCACAATGAAGTCATAAATTGGACAATGCAATTTCTTACCAACAGGAAGCAGGTGGTAAGATTATTTGGGGATGGGGGATCAATTTTCTTCTCAGAATCCAAAGCCTTCAAGCCTGTGCAACCCCAATATCATCCCTGACTTATACCAGTTAGATAGTTTGTCAAGAACAAGAGGGCACCTCCTGAAGCTGTACCGGAAACATGCTAATACCAGGCTGCAGAACAAATTTGTCTTCAACCATGTGGTTGACTTATGGAATTCCCTTAGCCAGAATGCAGTCATGCCCCTAATACTGAAGCCTTCAAGTCAGTTGTTGACAGAGATTGGTGCAGCAAGCCATGGTGCACAGTTTAGGATGCGCCTGGTGAGCTGAGTCACCATCATCATTGACTGGCGTCTACAGGATTTGTCTTTATTGCTGGCAAGTGCAATTTAAGGTAATTTAAGGTGATTTAAGGTAATTGTACATATTATGAAGTAAGAATTGTTTTCTTAACATGTCTCCTTATGTGGTGGACTGCTCATACATCTATACCCTACTTCCAAGTATTATGGTCACTTCCCTGACAATGCACCTCCCTGCATGGTTCTAGATATAGTCTAGCCCTAGGAATGTATAAAAAAAACTAAAGAAAATAATTAAAGGAATCAGATTAGGTCTAATGTCCCTATTCTTTGGAAGGATACACTATCAAATTGCAGGGTAAAATTCTAGACAAGCTACTTTTTGCTATCTTTGAAAGGGATTAAGTTAAGAAATGTTTCAGTAATGAATCCAGGGCCTAAAACATACTCTGGGAAGGTATCGCCAAGTTACTATGTTAACCCTCTTTTGATTTATAAGTCTTAGAAATTTGCCTATTTGATGGGTCTGTTGGCCTATATATTGGAATTTTGACAGAATAACATTATACATTAATTTTCAGTTTCTTTTTCTCTATTTTTAGTTTTGAATATGCAATTCCTGTTATTTGAGTAGAATTTTATGTCATATCACTAGGTTTGACAATGAATTTGTTGTATTTGACAATGAATGAGTATTGCTAAAAACTGCTAACAACTTGCCAGGCCCAGTTGGGATTGTTTATAATGGAATTTCAGATTTATTGAGAGCCTAAACTATTATGCCAAGTAAGGATAAAGAATGCTAAAGATGAAAAATATGCCATAGCTGAAGATTTGCTTTGTGGATGCTTTTCTTGCAAAAAAGTAGTATCTCTCCTAACATATTTTTGCTTTATCATACTGTTGAAATAAGGTCAGGAATATTTTGTTTTATAACTTTTGCCATAGTCTATTACAAAGAGAATTGTTACATAAATGTTGAATTACTCGCATCCACAACTGACAGAAAATATTTGCAATAGTGAATACATACAAGCAAGTCAAAACTCAGGAGATTGTCAAGAATCTTGTTTAAATTTATGGAAAGATGAGAGCAAATATGCTGAAACTAGAGGCAAAACCAAAACAGCTATTACCAACAATAAACATGCACAAAATTTCAAATATTGGGACTCAATTTCTGTTTAAAGTGAAAACTTGGGAAAAAAAAATATCATATAAAACTTGCAGCAAAACCTACAAACGTAGATCCAGAATTTTTAGTACTGAACTGTTTGTAAAAATAAAAGTCCAGCCAAGATTAGCCTTCCAAACAATTGATACTCTTTTCTGCCTTCAAAGTTGTTTTAAGAGCAGTTGTAAGTTTTGTTAATTATTATTATTATTATTATTTATTGGAAAACCCGTCATACAAAAAAGGAAAAGACGGAGCAATAATTTAATAAAGTGTGCTGGACCTATTGTGAAAACTGCCAGGAAATTTAACAGGTGTAGTGTTCTACCAGATTATTAGTTTATTAAACCCAAACATATAGAACAAGAAACATAATGAGCAACTGCAAGTATATACAAGCACTAGAAGCATAAGCACAGCAATCATGCATGATATTACATCCTCCTACTTCTATATTAGAACACTAACATTGCTTACAGTCAGTGGAGGATGAACTGTTGGTACTGTTACTAACATCCACAAGAGAAGGCACTAGACTTGCTTCTCCTGGACCTCTACAACACAGACAAGAACACTAAGGGCTATGCAAATGGTACTGATAGCGAACATATCTGGGAGAAGGTGCTTGGTTCCTTCTCACCAGGCAATATATACACTATATACATACTTCCACTTCTCTTCTTTTGAGAGTTGGGTAAGGTTACAAGTTTAGTTTGATTGGTGGCTTAAATTGCCTTCTGTATCTGGTTTGGGTTACTGGTGCCTCTGCTGGTACACTATCTTTGATTAGGTTTGGGCTATTGGTGGTATGGGGCAGGGTTATTCTGTTGGGTGAGTTGATGTTGGATGATGCAGTAGGCAGCATCTCATCTTTACAAGTTAAGTCAGGTATTAAATTGCTCACTGGTGGAGTAGCAGTATCCCACCCACTGTACTGTCTGATTTGTACAAGGGGCAATGGCAAGGCGTTTGATATGTGCTTCTGATTTGTCTATAGGATGGTTCCAGCTTTGGTTGTGATATGGAATAATCTGGGGCAAGCTGCTGGTGTTATGATGGTGGCAGTGCTCCACTGACTATCTGTTTTTTTCTGGTAAGCCACAGTGTCCCCTGAGTGGAGTGTGCGCTGAGACTTGGCATGTTTGTCATACTGCAATTTCTGTCTTGATTGGGCCTCTTTCCTTGTCAGTAGGTATTTGTTGTTTGGTACAACCTGTTTTGGCAGGTGTTTTTCTGTGCAGGGTAAGGTGGAGTGTAATTGTCAGCTCATCAGTAGCTGTGCAGGAGCGGTGTAGCTGTCTATGGGTGTATTCCTGTATTCTAAGAGACCCAGGTATGGGTAATCTCTACCTCCAGTTGCCATGGTGAAGATGTTCTTGCATGTATGAACAGCCTTTTTTACCAACCCATTGGCTTGAGGGTGGATAGGGTTGGATGTCTTGTGTTTTATATCCCAGTCCTCTATTGTTTAAATTCTGGGGATGCATATTTTGCTCCATTGTCTGACATGGTGGTATGAGGAATTCCATGTTCAGCAGAATGTGTTTTGAGGTTGCTGATGACTTCCTTGGATGTTAAGTTCCTCAGCCTGTCAACTTAAAAAATGGCTATGGTAGTTGACTGTTATGAGGTATTTTCCTTCATTCCAATCAAAAATGTCTGAGGCTACCTGCTGCCACGGTGCTAATGAAATCCATGGGTTTGTAAGAGGCTCTTTCTGATTGTTGTGGCTATGTTTCTGGCAGGCTGGACAGTTTGTGATTAGTGCTTCAATGTTACTGTTCATCTTTGGCCAGTAAATGGGCATCCTGGTGCATTGTTTTTTTTTGTCTTTTCCATACCAAGGTGTGAGATGTGGAGCTGCTTGAGGATGTTGGGTTGCATCTTCAGGGGAATAACAATTCTGTCAACCTTGAATATGATGCCATTCATGTATGATCCTTGCATTACTAACAGGAAAAACATGTGTAATCTGGTGGACATGCACTTCAATTTCTCTATAGAGCTTCTTGTTGACATCAGGGAGGTGCAGCCTTGATAGTGAGTCTGCAACTGCAATTTCTGTCCCTGGTCTGTAGACAAACTCTAGATCATAGGGTTGTATCTGGAGCACCATTTGCTGGGCTCTGGCAGGTTTTTTTTTTAAGTGCATTTCAGAGGATAGTCTCAAGTGGATGGTGGTCTGTTGTTACTTTTACATGCCTGCCATATATGAAGTGGTGGAAGTGCTTGCAACTAAATACTATTGCATATAGCTCCTTCTCCAGTTGTGACTATTTCTGTTCAGCTTTGCTGAGAGAGTATGATGCATATGCAATGACATTACCGTCTGACAAGATATATGCTCCTAGACCATATGACAAAGCATCCACAGTGAGATTGATTGACTTGCATGAGTAGTCAAAGTGTGCTAAGTTTGAGACCATTGAATCTTTGATATTTTTCAAGACTTTGTTGTGTTCCTTGGCCCAAGTGAATTTTCTAGATTTGCTAAGGTCATGTAAGATTTTGTTCTGTATTGATAAGTTTGGAATGTATTTTGTAAGGTAGTTTAACATTCCCAATAGGGTTGCAAGTTCTTCTTGGTTTGAGGGTGTAGGCATGTTGTTGATGGCTTCAAGTTTGTCAAGATCTGGCTGCATTCCTTGTTTGCTAATAACATATCCAAAGTAGGTCACACTTGTCACACTAAAGTGACCTTTCCCTTTGTTGAATCTGATGCCCTTTTCTCTGGCTCTCTTAAATATAGCTGTCAATTGCTCGTCTTGTTCCTCAAAGGTTGGCCCAAAAACTAGAAGATCATCAGTGGTGACAGCAAAACCATCTAGTCCCTCAAAAGCCTCTTCAATTCTTCTTTGGAACTCATTGAGGGCAGATTTGATGCCAAATAGCATCTGTTTGAAATGGTATCTGTCAAACATGGTGTTCACTGTGGTTAGATCTGCAGATTCATCATCTAAGACTAGTGAGCAATACCCTGATCTTGCATCCAACTTGCTCAAATACTTTACTCCATTGAGTTTTGATGTGACATCTTCCAGTGAGGGAATAGGGTAGAAGGGTCTTTGGATTGACTTATTTAAATCAAAAGGGTCAATACATATTTGTACACTGCCATCCTTTTTTTACAGTAACCATTGAATTATCCCAGTCAATTGGGTTGGCGGTTTTTTCAATTACACCTTGTTCTTCCATGTGATTATATTCTGCTTCTAGTTTTTATCAAAGTAATGATGGGATTCTTCTTGCTGGGTATGCTGTAGGGACTGCGTTGTCCTTCAGGTGCAAATCACACTCTCCGTGTACCTTTACTATTCTTTGGAAAACGGCCATGTAGTTGCAAAGCGGTTTCCTCAATTATACTGACATTCAGGACAAGTTTCACTATGTTAAGATCAATGCTTGACCTGAATCCAAGAATTGGCACTGAGTCAGTTTTGACAATAAAGAATGGTAAGGTCTCAGCTTTGCTTGATTTGTGCTTGCAGCTCAGCTGGCATAGGCCTCTGACAGGAATTTTGGATCCACAGTAGCTGGTGAGTTTCTGAGTACATTGTTTCAGTGATGGAGGATGTGGGAAGGCCTCAAAATACTTGGCAGGTAAAATGTTTGCTTATGCTCCTGTGTCAACTTTGAATTTCACAGGTAGGGAGTGGTTCACTTCCAATGTAATAAGAGCCTCATCCCTGTCTTTATTTGTTCTGTTTTCTATGGCATATAGGAAGACATTGTAATCTTCATTGCTGTTTTCAGTTGGGCTCTCCTTGTCTTCAGTCACAGCATTAACTGATTTGTTGCTTTTGCACATACATGCAAAGTTATTTAGCTTTTTGCACTTTGTGCAGGTTTTGCCCTTTGCAGGACAAATGTGGCTAGGTGAGTATGTACCTCCACAAAATAGTACTCCTGAGTTTTTCTAGATGATGCAGGTGCATCTTCATATTTCCTGACTGGATGTTTGTACTTCTGGATAGCATCTATCTCTTTCTTTATTTGATGTGGTCCTTGTTCTTCTAATGTTACTATTTGCACCTGTGTGGTTTGGTAGGAATGGTATTTCTTAACACCTAGTACCAAAGTTAGGGTGTCACCTTGCAGAAGAAGTCATTCTCTCATTTTTGGGTCTCTAATGCCACTGACTATTTTTTCTCAAGCTATTTCATCAGTACTAGTATAGTTGCAAGCTTTTACCAAGATTTTCAGTTTTGTGGTGTATTTCTCTATGCTTTCTCCTTCAAGTTGGTCACGTTTTTGGAATATGTATTGGGTAAACACTGTTGGTGATGGGTGCAGCATATTCACCGAATTTCTGTAGCTAAGTGTCTATGTTGTTTGTTTCTTCAGCAGTGAGTGAAAAAAGTGTTGAATATCTGGCGTCCTTTTTCTCCTGCTCAGATGAGAAAGTAGGCTGCAAGCATAAACTGCAAGCATAATAACAAAAAAGCATAATTAGCAACTGCAACCATTGGAATAGCTTGTGCCCTTTTGAATAGTTGAGAGTGATTGGAAGGCAACTAACAACCCTTCTCCCACCATTTCACCAAACACATCTAATCAAAATTTTGAGATAGTAGTTTTGTTGAACATAGTTGAAAAATCTAGAAATTACGTCTTTGAGGAGGACATTCCCCAGACAGTCCTGAACTTAAACCCTACTTTACTGAAAAAAATTCTTTTGTATGTTTTCACTTTTATAACTTTAAGAAATCAAAAATTGATTAAGATTTTAAGGAATAAATATGAGCATATTTATATTGAACTGACAATGCACATTTTCTTCAGTTAATTAATTTGAACTTTTTTCAGTAAAGTACAAGTTATATTCTGGCTTTTAGAAAGCATGGGGTTTAGAACAATTCAAAGAATCAATAAAAATCTTAAAGGACAGTTTAAGTTTAAGTATTATACACCTTGTGACAGCATAGTGGATAAATCCGTAGCTGATTATAGGTTTGCCGGTCCAACCCTACCCGTCGCTGAAGCGGGTATATGTTTTTTATTTGGGAGAATGGTCAATTTCTCCCAACATTTTGAATTGTAAAAACATTTTAAAATACACAAATTCCGTTTCCGACTTTCCAGCTGACATTGATCCAATCGAAATATCAACACACTTAGAGAAATTAAGGGTGAGATGCTGCCTTTTCCTACTATTAATTCAGCTCTAAAAAGAATTTAGAACCCCACTCATATTCATTTCTGCTCGTTTTGAGTTTGACTCTGTTATTTATTTTAATCTCTGTTTGTTTTGGGTTTCATTTATTTATTGATACTGATTTGTGGTAGTTGTATGCTTGGTAGATTATTTGATTCTGTTTTTGTTCAGTTTTCGTTTAATGAAGTTCTTTACATTTTTTTGAAAACTTATTTTGTGCAAAAAGTTTTTTTTAATTAATCCATGAAAAGAAGATTGTGGGTTTGGATTGTTGATTTTACCCAGTTGTTATTTGAGTTTATGAGCTTTGTTGGCCCATGGGTTGCAGTTCCACAGTCCAGCTTAATAAATTGGTTTTTATAAACTTCTTTGTTCCACAAAAAACTGTCAATCTGGTTTAATGAATCCAGCTTGTCACTTGAACACGCCTCAGGTTATAATTTACACTGGGGTTTGTGAGTGGAAAAGGATTTAATTCTAGCTATACATTTCTTGAATTTATCCATGCCCTGTCAGCATCAATTGTGTTAATAAAGAAATAATCACTTCAGGCTAAGTCTCACTGGATTACACTATACCCTTTTTACACAAGTCTTACAAATGTTTTTTTTCCGGAATTCAAACTAAGACTACTATGGTCAACACCAAACTGAGCTAGTGGGAAAATATTTGTAATAAATTAATCATCAGTGTCAAAAACATGGTCAAGTAGGGTTTCTGACCTTCCCTATATGTAGTGGGAAAGATAATTATTTGATACAAAGAATTACCTTCAAAATAATTAAGGAATTGCCAAATGGGAGCGCTTGAGGTTTATCTGTGTCAATCAATTCAATCTATACAGAGGATGCTAAAATCCTCAAATACAACTGATTTTTTTTTTTTTTTTTTTTTTTGAATTTGTTAATTGAATTAAACCTACTTCTGTTTTTATTAAGTTTGAGTTGATGATTTGTTTAATTTCTGTTCAATTCAAATTTTACAATAAGATTATTATTACACTACTTGTACGTGTTATAATTCATTATCAGTCTTTACTATTCTATAAATAACTATTTTTTCAAGATGCTTTTGGAATTAATTTTTTTCTGAACAGTATAGGGTTAAAACTACGAAAAAATTGTGTTCTGTATTGTAATTTTTCAAGTAAGAGGATGGGGTATTTAATCGATGTAATAGATTAAAGATATTTTGGACATACACCCATTATTTGCCTAATTCAAATTATGCAATTTTTTGCACACTTAAAAAAAACTATTGCTGATGGATATTTGGATAATTTTTGTTGAGAAATCCTGCATATACCCATTGATAATATGTTCAAAATATTCAGTTTTACTTTGGTTTTGTTTAGTTTATTCCTCTGTTTTGATATTTTGTCTTTGCTGTATTTTACTTCATTTTCCCCTTCTTATTCCAGGTTTATCCAATTATGCCTGAAGTATTTAAAGTATTGTTTACGGATGGCATTTATTATTACAAACAACATTTACTGCAATACCAACTCATTTAGCATGGATGACCTTTTTTGGCCATGGAAGAGATATTACATTACTCTGTGGCTTGCTATTGAATCTCAACTTTATGAATGGCTTCTCACTATGGTGTCAATTTGGTGTTATAGCGCAGGCTATAAAGGTAAGACTAGCAGAAAATAGGCTAAACCAGGCTCAAAATGAGTCGTTTATCAAATTGATTAAATGTAGAGAAAATAAAATGAGAACCATGAAAAAAAATTAATTGGCTGGTTTTGATTATATTGTTTCTACCATTTGAGCGTTTTTATTTCTTTAATTTTTTTTAATTATGTTTATATGTTTAGTTTTTTTTTATTGAATTTTATTTTTATTACCTTTTTTATTGATTTCTGTATTTTTTTTATCTAATTTGTAATAGGATCTTATATTTTTTTCTATTTTTTTTTATGTATTTCTTTTCTCATGGTGACATCAGAAGTGAAAATTTTCTGCTAGTCCTGGCAACAGTCATTTTATAAATGATTAAAACTCCTTCTGAATCAGTTATAGATGGTCTTCTGATGATTATGTATGCCAGGAGTTTATTTCATACGTCAACTGTTGTATTTTTGATTAAAACTGCCACCTACCAGTTTCATGAAGAACTAATAATTAAAAGAAGGGTCATGACGAGTGACTCATGTTGTATTGACCATAGCAGGGATTGTTCTGAAAGTTTTCCTAGAACAAGGCTATCATACATACCTGACAATAGGGTGGTAATTAGAGGGAAGGGAATCTCCCCTTTCCCTAATATTTGTCTGAAGAACCTCCTTGGAAATTAAAAATAAAATGCGCTTTTGATCATATTCTGACCACCAGACCCTCTCACACGTGCCTAAAGTTATGTAAACCTGTACACTCGCTAGTAGAATACCAACCCAATTGCCACGTAAAATACTTTCAAGACGACCGAGGAGTTTTGCAAGAAATATCAACTAAGCTGGCATTCTAGAAGGACATGCATTACCCTCCTTCTGACACTCATGGATTACTATCTTCATGAAGCTTATAGGGAGGAATATTTATAAAACAACTAGTCTATAAAATAATTAATCAAAATAAAATAGCCTTTAAATATTTAGTTCTTAATTTGGTTTCTGGGTTTTTGGTTTTCTTTCCGTTTCTTTTTTTCAGCACTAGAGATAGACCTTGAATTTTTGGTTGGAAATGTGTACCTTGTTCTTAGAAATTATTTGCCTTCTCTCATTTTTCTTTACTTTAAAATCTTAGATTTTTTTATTTTGATTGAAAGATGCTATGAGAAAGGATTAAAAAAAAAAAAAAATTTTACGGAACAGGGTAAATGTGCACTTTGTAAACCCTTGGCTCATCGTAGAGTTTGAGATGCTGCAACATGTTTTGCACTAGAGTGGTCTCTCTGTAGTTGAGGGCTTGACAGCAGCCATTCTTGATCCCAGAGTTGCCGTATCTCCAGAATCCGCCAAGAGGCTCCAAGTAGGAATTAATGGTAGTTAATAAAGTATTACTTGGCTCGCCTCCTCTATGACTATAGTAGGAGACATTTTAGACATTGCTTCGACATCGCTTCGTCAGGACGTCTTAATACATCGCCGAAACACCAAAGACATTTGTATTTGAGGACGTTTGATTTGGGTGACCGGTTCCCAGCTCTACTACAGATGGTGCCATTGTAGGATGGCACCATTCAGGCTGCTGGTGCCATGGCATCATGGACTCTTTCAGGCTGCTGAGGTTGGTGAAGAGGTAAGATTTAATGGGGTAAAATGAAGGATGAACATGTGTAATTGTCGGCATTTGTTGCAAGGAATTGTTTTTAGTAATAATAGTAGCAACTAGGTTCAAATTCATTTCATACTTTCTATCCAGTTTTAATGAATTTTTAATGAGCCAAGATCTAATTCTAAAATAACAAAAAAAAACATCATTGAAGAAGTTTGAGAAACTCTAAGCTATAGTAGGGATTTAGTCCAATGGGATTCAGAAAAAAATAAAAAGGGGACTTCCTGGCAAAACCAACAAACACCGTAGATTGAGCAGGGGAGAAATTTTTGGAGTGGAAGCATTTCTTTATTGTTAATTAGATTTCGTCTAAATCTGGTGCAAAGAATTTGCATGAATTTTTTCTTTCTTAAGAACTTTTTTTCTACGCGACCTTGGCCGTTTATTATTCACGCGAGAATTTAATGATTCACTGAAATTATTTTCTTTTTGACACGTAAGTCGTAAAAAGATCCCGCTTCTCGGATATTGATTATAAAAAAAATAAAGCGAAACGTTCCCACAGCAAAAAATACTGTCATTAAAATTCTTGTTATTCTGAAAACGTTTTTCATTAGTCCGTTTCGTGTCTTTTATTCGACATAAAATTTTTAAGCATCATCTCTCCTTTTTTTTCTGGGTCATCAAAACATTGTATGAATGCTGAAAGTATCCTGGATTATGACTTGTAATGTTTTCGTTTTTGCGAGGGGTTAGTTGGTCTTACATTTGCACCTTAGTTCTTTTTCTGTTGCATAAATTATGGTTGAGAATTCAAATATATAGGCAAACTAATTTGACTTCTTGGGTGGGGGTTTCAATGGATTGTGTCAAGGCGTTCAATGATTTGGCTGGGGTGATGAGGGCGTTAATTGGGCGTTAATGTGGAAAATTATTCCAGATGGAGAGCGAAGATTCGACCAAAATAAAAATTGCCTGTAAAATGTCAGTTTTTTTTCGATTTGACAAATTTTGACCTTTTTGGTTATTATTGGTCTTCCAGGGGGTTGCTGCTCCCCTTCATTGTGTATATGCTCCCTCAGATTGGCACTAGATGAGACCAACACAATTTTGGGATTGCTTTAGATTAGTCCCCCTCCCTCTCAATATGTAATCATTATTACCAGTTGCAAACTATTTAGAACAATATTACACGCTGTTCACTAAATTAAAAAAAAATTCACTTTTAGGAGTAATCGATTTTTTATGTAAAATTCAAGTAAAATTTCAGTTCATTTAACTCAGTTCAAATAAAATTTGTCTTTAGTAATATGAATTAACGAATTAACGACGCAAAGTTTAAGCTGCAACAATTTAAAAGAAACAAACACAATGGCATTGAATTGAAACATGGTTAAGTTTATAGTTGCAAGCTAAAAAAAATCCACGTTGAAATTATTGTCTAAGAAATAGAAAGGAGCTGTATTTTTGGAGCTATATCAGGCGGGGGGGGGGGAATAAAAAACGAAAATGGTTTATTTTATAGTTTGAATAATAAATGCCTAGAAGTTCAAGAAAATTTAGGAACTCCAACGTCCCTGGCACCCGAGGCGCCTTTGTACGTCCCCAGGCGATTAAGCAGCAAGGCTTTATCCAGGGGGGGGGGTAGGGGGTTTCAACCCCACCCCCCAGAAATGTTTGCCCGGCTCGTAAAAACCTAACAAAAATGAATATAAGCACATTTTTGATCGAGGTTTTTCTTGTACCCCCTTCCCTTGAAAAACCTGGATAGGACACCATGTTTAGTAGTATTCTGTAGAATTGAAATACTTCTGCGGGAATTTGATTTTAATGAAAAGACCTCTATATGCACTTATGCAGTTTTGATACTAGCGGGCGCCAAATTAAAAAAAAAAGAAACTTGGAGGGAAAATCAGCAAATATAAGCTAAAACCATTTCGCTCTTAATAGCTTAAGAGGGCGTACCTTTCCTTTGAAGGTGTATTTGTCTACGGATATCAACAGATCTTTAATTTCTGAAATTTACGGACGAAAAGCTTGGTCAAATTTAAGTAATTATTTTTGCTTATTTTTCCTCTCTGCAAGTTGAAAACACTAAAGAAAATATGGTACTGCTCTAAAAACTTCGTAATTTTGGAACAACCAAAACAAAAAGCTTAGGAAACCGCGGCTTTCAAGTTTGAATAGACCTAAATTTGATACAGAGGCTACGGACCAAAAGTATGGTCAAATTTATCTAATTATTTTGCTTATTTTTCCACTCTGCAAGTTGAAAACACTAGCGAAAATATGGTACTGCTCTAAGAACTTCGTAATTTTGGAATAACCAAAACAAAAGCTTAGAAAACCGTGGCTTTCAAGTTTGAATAGACCGGAGATGGATACAGAGGCTACGGACGAAAAGTGTGGTCAAATTTAACTAACTATTTTTGCTTATTTTCCACGGTGAATGTTGAAAAAGCTAGCAAAAATATGGTACTGCTCTAAAAACTTCTTAATTTTTAAACGATCAAAACAAAAAACTTAGAAAACCGTGGCTTTCAAGTTTGTATAGACCTAAGATGAGTACAGAGGTCAACAATGTTTTGTTTTGACCTCCATGGTATTTTAAGGACAGTTGTTTTTACAAGAAAAGTTTTTTTAAGCAAATTTTTTTTTTTTTATTCAAAATCCATTCTTCAAATATCTCTGTGAGCCAGAACACTAAAAAAAAGAAATCAAATTTTTGAACATCTTGAGAATCAAGTAAGTAAGTAGATTAGGAAGGATGACACAGAACAAAGTAGGACCTAATATAGAAGATAGTAGAACAGACTAGACCAATCGAAAGAATTTGATTGCTTTAAGGGGTGGACTGTAAATCTAAAAGCCAGTCTCCATTTGGCAGATTCTGCAAATCTGCACCGCCAATCTGCAAATTTTATTTCAATGGAGACTTCTTTTGCGGATCCGTATTGGCAGTTTGCAGATACTGCAACCTTCGACGTTGCTTTTTCTGCAAGATGGCAGAATGGCAGAATCTGCCAAATGGAGACTGGCTTTAAGTTTTACAAAAAAAATTTCACATGGAATGATACTTTATTAACAAACGAACTTTCACAACGTCAAATTGCCGAATTTGTCGTTTTCTGTCAGGTAGGCCACATTTATGTATATAATAAAAAAACTATGTTAGAAAATCTAAAAAGGGAAGAACATGATGAAAGTGCGAACCTATACTCCCAGTTTTCAGTCCTATTTTTCTTGAAAGCGGATAGTCTTGATGCATTATAAACTTACTTGCAATTGAAAAGATTCCAATCAGGGAAATTAATTTAATTTATTCAGAAGCTTTATTTCTGCTACGGTTGGTGAGTAAATAGTATAAGACAAAAGAACAAAATACAGTGTCGGTATATCAACCTATATTCCCAGTTTTCAATACATATAACAAAACATATAGCGATGGTCCCGACTGGCCTGTCAATTAAAAATGCTAACAACAAACTGACACATTAACAGTACACATCACACATTAACATGGCACATTACAATTTCCATTTATTTACGATTTCAACAAACGCTGGCACAAAGCTCTTTCTGTGACACTCAGCTCTTGCATTGATAGGATTTAGAACCGGGATTTTTAGTGCTTTTGATCGAGGTAAACGGGGCTTTGGTGGACAATAAGGGGCTGTTAGTGTACATTGAAAGCGCGCGTCATGACGCTGATTATTCTCGAAATTAGCGCAAAGAGTAACACGTCGGGCTGCCAAAGTAGGGGGGTGGAATTCCTTGAGGAGGAGAATGTAGGTTACTTTGCCCCGACCGTAAATAATTCTCAGGGCTCACATGAAGCTTTTCGAACCATTTCAGCCGAATTACGGTCAACAAGTATTCTTGTGACATGAGTATCTACTTAAATTTGTGAAAGTCATTTGCTTGCTTAAGAAGGTGGGCGTGATACTAAAGTTTACTTGATTGGTCAATTAAGCGATTAAACTTGTTCATTGCCTAATAATTACAGTTTAATTATTGGTTATTGGAAATTTTTTAAAGGTATTACAACTAATTTCAGCTAAATAGCAATTATATTTGTATTGCAAACAAAAATCAGAAGGAACAAAAAAAGAGCAGTCTACATTTCAACACTAAACTAAAATGCATAATTCAAAAAGGTATTAGGCGTTAATTTTCTCCTTTGGTAAACCAAATTATTCAAGCTGTAAGATTTAAAGTTAAGATTTTAAGATTTAAAGTTAGACACAGATATGAAGAGGAAATTCCGACAAGCAATGAAGAATTTAAGCAAGTTAAAATTATTTTATTGACAGTCCATTATGGGTGCACTTTACGAATCATTCCTTCAGTGTTTTCACTGCAGAATATGGGAAATTGATAAGAGAGAAAACTGCGAAACTTTAATAGTGCCTTAGTGCAGCCCTTATCCGCTTAATAATAAGTTCCCTGGATGGAATCCACACGACATAAACAAATATTTATCGGGCAACTTGTCAACTGAAACGCTATATGGAATTAGGCGAATTAAAACATTAATTACGTGTACTTCACTGTAAACAGATCTTAATTACAGACTCCTGAAGGTGTGTCATATTTTACAATTACTGTCTCTTTGTTTTTTCCATTTAATTTCACTTTTTTTCAATTTTTGAAAAGATTGAATTTTTCGTTTCTATGTGACGTCACTTATCCCCAGTAATCCTGCATTTTACAGGGTTAGTCTAAGCAATTTATTTCTACTTTGTTAAATTTTAATATAGAAACATTTAAAACAAAAGTTAATTTTATTTGCTTCTAGCGAAAGCCAGCTTTACTTGGCCAGCAAAAAACATGCCTTGCTTCACTTGAGCTGAAGCTTCGGCCTTGGACTCTGGAAGTGACCGCCCGATTGGGTTGTTGAAGCCCTTTTAACGTGCGTCAGATATCTACAGCTGGTCTCAAAAAGCAGAGATTTTTTTCTCTGTTTTTGTCCTTAATTTTTCAATTTTAAGTATATCGTATAGTAATGCAAAAATCGCTCTCTACCTACGGATCACTACTATAACTGCCATGGTTGGCTATCCTTTTAATTACTGCTATGGTTGGATCTCAAGAACGGTGTAAGGGAGTTGAGTTCTATTACTCGTAAAGGCTAGTAGTATGTAGAGCACAAGGCGTGCGTTAAGACATAGTAAATTACCTCAGAGTGACGTCCCTGGTAATGGTAAGTTTTACCAGGTAATTTTACCACATGTGGTAAGCCTTGTGCGCAAAAAAGGTTTGATTAAAGCCGTTCCCTCCTAAAAGAACTATAGCTTCAAAAATATTGTATCCTCAAATTTCCAATGTCAGCTTATATGTGTGTAAATATTTTTTTTAGAATGCCTTTTCATTTACCGTTAAAACGAAATGAAAATAAAGAAGAAGGGGTATAAGTTTTCAATAAGAAAGTGGATAATTAACAAAAAATAACCTTTATCTATAAAAAATAATAAAATTTCGAATATTTCCTACCTTGATGGCCTTGCTTTGTGCAGTTTTGACAGCCGAAAGTTGAATATTGGGCGGTTTTAAGATATGAGTTTTTTCTTTTCTTCATTTTGTTTTTGTGTTGAGTTTGTGTTTTTCTCCTTTTTTTTCTACATGTTATGTTTATGTTACTTTCTTATCCCTTTGATAAAGGCTGCCGGGCATGAAGCCGAGACATTTGGACTTTTATTATTATTAGTGTTGATTTTTTTTATTATTTATTTTTTTAAACACCCATTGTCTTATTGAAAAATTGTGTCCATTTTTCTATATTTTGTATTTCGTTTTAATTCTAGGAGTATTGTGCCTTAACCCTTTCCGGCACGAATTATGAAATCGCCAGAAAATTTCGCTTTTTTTTACGTTTCCTGTGTCCCTGGGCTTAGAAACCAACAAATATTGAACTAAAAAAAATATATTCCAACTATGAAATGAAATATAAGGTGGTGTCTGGTAGAGACCACTTTGAAACATGTGCAGAAAAAACCTCACTTCTGGTGAAAAGAACTAAAGCAGTTCTTTGTGTAATTCATGCCCAATAGAACGTTACAAACTGAACATTACTATTTTGTGCAATGGGGCTCAATCTTTGTACTGCATTGAGCATATCTTCTTGAAGTAGCTTGAACAGGTAAGTGTTTTTATTGATTGAATCTCTTTTATGGAGGAACGTAAGGCTTGAATTTGGGGAAAACTTTCAATTTTCTGGATGCCCGACCTCTCTCACCCTTGCACAAATAACTTCCAACCAAACCAGTAACAATGCGACATCTAAAGTCTTTCAACGTCATCTTGTTAGCATCTGGTATAGTGGACAACTTGAACAAGACAAAGACATTGATCGTTGTTATGTCTATGAAGTGCCACAGTAGGCGGTGCCACCACTTTCTGCTTTTTCTGTCAATCCCATTGAGACTTCAACATATCAGCTTTGTCGACGCATCCCATAAACTTGTTGTACTCGACGACCGCGTTTGGGCATGTAACTTAGGCAATATATCCATCTTTCTCCTTCCTACCGATCTGTGTCACTTCTCTTCCTTTATGAATCGTCGAAAGAAATTTGTCCTTCCAGTATACACAAAAGATTCCATCTGAACTCACAGCGTAGTCCGAATCACCTCGTCTCAGCTCTTTTTCAGCTTTGAGTTTGGGTAGACCTTTACGGTTTGCCCGAACTGCACCACAGCATTAGAGCTTGTTCTACTTCCTTTTTTCCATGAGGTTTACTGAACTGAAGATCAGTAAACTGTCATAATAAACTGTCAGTAAATTGTCATAATAAATGTGATAATTTTTGCCCTCCAATCCCGTGGTAAGATCGATAACTACTCGTTCTCCAAGTCCAAACTCTCTAGTGTCAGATAACTTCCTGGTGTAGACCTAAAAATCACAACCGAAACCGTGCGTGTCTGCTCTGACCCAGATCTTGTAGCCTCGTTTTATGGGCTTCATAGGCATATACAGTTTGAAAGCAATGCGTCCTTTGAATTTGAGCATGCTTTTGTCGACGGCCCGCTCTTTGGTAGGCTTTTAAATCTTTCAAAAGCTTGAGCGTAGTTCTTCAATCAGAGGCCTGATCTTGTAGAGTTTGTCATAGTTGTCACTTCCTTTCCGAGGTAAGATCAAATTGTTATTGAGATGAACATGAGCAAGACACCAGCTGATACGGCTTATATTCATCAGTCCAGAGATGTAATTGTCTCTGAGTTCATCGTGACTTGACCAGAAATCTCGATAAGATGGTACTGTCTGACACCGCATACTTATTGCTAAAAAAAACTTTCCTTTCATCTCGAGTAATTGGGGTGAACGAAACACCTTTCTGAGTAGCTTAGAAGTTTGTTTGAAATACGATGTGGTCAATCAGATCAAGAATTTAGAATTAAAAAAATAAAAATGAGCAAATTTATTTTAAGATTTTAGATGCTATACTCAGTTTTGTGGAAATTGCTCAAGTTTCATTTTTTTTTTTTTTTTTTGTTTAGCTGCGGAAGTGGTCTCAAGCTCAAACCACGCAAAAAAAACAAAAAACTTTAGCATATGCTGCAAGGTGGTCATTGGGGATGACCAGCCTCTCATGTCCAATATCTCCTTATCGTGCTTCATATCTGAAAGTGTGATGCTACTAACTTGTACTCTACTACACAAAGAACAAATTGACAGGAAAACAATATTAAAGATACTACTATTTCCAAGTATTTTAAACTTTCTTACTTTTTATTAAAAAACAGCACGTGGTCCAATCTAAATACTAGGTGTCACCTCACTAGGTGTCAATTAGGCTGCCCATAAAATTTTTCCCGTCAGATAACGTTGCTGGGCATATGCTAGACCAGTGGTTTATCATTTTTACCACATACGGATCATGGTAAAAAAATATAAAAAGGTGGTTTCACGTTGGAACCACTTCGTCGGAAAGGGTTAACCGACAGTGATGCAGAAAAGAATCAAAATCGTTGTTTCTAGATTAATTTGTCCTTGAAAAGCTAGAAATGCTGGAACGTTTATTGCAATCCGTGAATATGATTACCGGGCTCCATTTTTATTTTCAAAGTAGCATTCTCCTTTTGTTCACATCATTAACAAAAGTAGCCTATATTCTGCCTAGCAACCTAGTCCTAACTGTTTAATAATCAATAAAAAAATTTAAACACGAAAGAATCTGCATTCAGTCAAAAATTATCTGGTTAAATCAAAATAAACTTAGACTTTATTTCTAATTCTAATTAACAAAAATTTTGCTTCTTTTGAATTTTTCTATTTCTGCTGGGTCATGAAGCATTGTAGGCGGCGCTAGTTGTTTCGTGATTCTTGTTAGTCCTATGTTATAATGTGTTCGAACATCCCAAGATTACTTGTTAGACAAGCCCGATTTCTTATCTTTAGCGTTTCACGTGAAGTAAACTACGTCAGAGGTTAATAGGATTAGACCCTGTCTTCATTATGGTTTTTTCAGGCGAAGTCAGCCGAGTAAGAACAGCTTTTTGTTAATCAAAAAACAGACTTTTCTGAAAAAAGCCACTGAACACGGTCTACTTCAAACGGCCTGGATTAGTTCTCGAATAAGCTACGCCGACTAACCCTGTAAAATGCAGGATTACTGGGGATAAGTGACGTCATATAGAAACGAAAATTTCAATCTTTTCAAAAATTGAAAAAAGTGAAATTAAATGGAAAGAACAAAGAGACAGTAATTGTAAAATATGACACACCTTCAGGGGTCTGTAATTAAGATCTGTTTACGGTGAAGTACACGTAATTAATGTTTTTATTCGCCTAATTCCATATAGCGTTTCAGTTGACAAGTTGCCCGATAAATATTTGTTTATGTCGTGTGGATTCCATCCAGGGAACTTATTATTAAGCGGATAAGGGCTGCACTAAGGCACTATTAAAGTTTCGCAGTTTTCTCTCTTATCAATTTCCCATATTCTGCAGTGAAAACACTGAAGGAATGATTCGTAAAGTGCACCCATAATGGACTGTCAATAAAATAATTTTAACTTGCTTAAATTCTTCATTGCTTGTCGGAATTTCCTCTTCATATCTGTGTCTAAATAACAGTATCTTTTTAGCAGGAAATGGGATGGGAATAATAATAAACTGTAAACGGCCCATTTTAATTCCTTCCGTATCTTAGTGAGTATTATATTGGTAATAAAAAAGAAGTTGAGAACAGGAAAGGGTATTTAATTGAGAGAAAAAAAAATCATTCCGCTGTTTTGTTGTTGGAATAGGCTCTTTTCTTGGCAACTTTTCATCATAAAGACATAGCTTTAAAACTAGATAAAGTTTCTTGGATTTTATTTAACTTGGTTTGGTTGATAATGAGTAGAGGAGCTCTGTGCGTTTTGCGAATAAATGTAGTGTAAAAATCTGTAAAATCAGGGCTATAAATTTCCTTTTTTAACATAGAAAGTCTTTAGAAAGAAGATTTCGGTGAAGGAAGCGACAAAGACAAAAAACTTACTAGAATTTCTTAGAAAGGTTGTAATCATGTATGCAGGGTAGGGCCAGATAAATAGCGATTGGGCACATTCGGGCCCTGCGTTTGAAAGGGCTCCGCGCTGCCATCAAAAAATTTTTTTTCTCGAAATTGGGAAATATTCTTAACAATTCATGTAAGCGTTGCTCCTGGAGAGAGATCATTTTCCAGGCTAAAACTAATAAAAACTGTCAGACATCAACAATGAATCAGGGAGAGATTAAATAGTTTAGCAATTATTCCGATTGAAAGTGAAGACGCTAGGAAATTATATTTTCAGACAGTTTTAGAACAATTTAGAGAACAAAAACTTAGAAAAACGTAAATTCAAGTATTCATATTCGACGATGTAAGTTTAGATTCAACAAATGTTTTTGTATTTTGTAAAAGAGAAATAATTATATATTTGTATTTTTTTTTATTTATGCGTGTATCTACGTGCAATTTTTTTTTCGCGAAAACGGCTCCACATTTTTTTTGGGGAAAAATCGACACTCGGAGATTTTCTGGCATCAAAAAACGATCTTGATAGGTCGCTAGTTTGAGAAAACACCCTTAGAGCCTTAATTTTGTAAATATTTCATATGTGCAACTTCATATTATTTGCACGTTTCAAAGGCACAAATACATCATTTCCACCTCAGGATTAATTCTGTCGTTTTCAGTATATACACAAGAAACATGACTAAGTATAAATACCAACTGTAACGAGTTTTTTTTAACAAAAGGTGTTTTCAGCAGTTTCATAATACCTAGAGGACAGAGACTTAAACTAGCAATTGCTCAAAATGAACAAACTGGACCATCAAATAAGACAAGATCAAGAGGACGACCCTGAGAAATGTAAATTCACAGTGGCTGAAAAGGAACAACCTAGACTATCAAATGTGACAAGATCAATCCAAGTAGCTACGGCAAAGGACAGATGTTCAGAACAATTTTGCAGTTTTTGTTTTTTTAACACAAATCTTTTTTCAACTTAAGGTTTCCTAGGGTCTTAATTATAATGTATTCATATATGAAATGGCAATTTCAGTCGTCGAAATGGGAGATGACATCTCCATGATTTCAGAAGATGAAGCTCTTTTTATGTATAATCACCAAAGTACTGCGGACGTTCCTTTGATTATGTGTACTATGACCAGCAAGAAAAAGTCCACGAAGACCATGATGTGGATTATGGATACACTTTTCAAGTGGACCAACTTCGGCTGGGTGTCGCAAATCCATAAGGACTTTTTCATTGTTTCGGTGAGGTGCTTTTCCGTTTGTTTATTTTTTTTTTCATTTTTTAATGGATTTTTTTTTTTTTACAAAAAAGAGAGATGAGCAAGACAAGTAACAAAATACCTTTGTGATCATTCTGCGTAAAATTGACCGAAAAAGAATTTAATATCCTTGGTGTCAGATTTTGACGAAACTTGGTACATGTATTTTAATCAAGAATACAAGGGTGTTTTTTTTTTATTTGGGATTTTATTGCCATTAACATTTTTTTTTTACTATTTAACTTTTTTGTATTATAGAAGGCAGATGCTAAAGTTGAGTCTCTTTGGAAAGTAATTTGTACCCCTTATTTGTGAATTAATTTTAATGAAAATCAGTGTTGTTTTTCATTAATATATGAGCAGTAAAAAATATTGGTTAAAGCATATAGGTACCGCCGAAAGTATACCACAGAACTTGATATTCAGTAATGGATCTTTTCGGGGGATCCATCTAGTTTTTCGTTAAAGGGAGTATTGTAAGATATAACCTTTAATTTTGTTCTTGCTCAAACTGTTAATGAAATTTAAACTAAGAAAGAAGTAACATTTTCAGCCGATTTTTCTATTTTCCTCTAGTATTTTTGCTTCAATTTATCAGTAAGTAAACCATCTAACCATACTTTACCGTCTAAGCTAACCATCTTTTAGTATTTCGATAAACTCTAAGACCTATTTTACAAGGCCAAGTAAAGTGTAAAATTTGGTTTTCAGAGCTCCTCGTTGGTATAGGATTATTCCAGGCGCGTACACATATATTTTTACGTTTATTAGGAGGAGGGAAATATTTGTCAGAAATCCAGAACATGTGGATTCTACAAGCATTTTAGAAATGTATGTTGAAATTCCAAAAATTGTTTTTCGAGCCAGGTGGCTTGGGTTCTAGGCCCTCATTTTTTATACATGTCTTCTTAGTGGGATATACTTGAACAAAATTATATCTAGTTGACATGAAATGGTTAAATTGAGACAAGAATATTTGGACACAAAAGTTTGTTTTATCTAGAAAACTGCTCTAAGCAGCAATGAGAAAAGTTAATGTCTTGGTGCTAAAGCAAAGGTGCAGACAGGATTCTATCATGGACGGTTCTAAGTCGTTTTGATAAGCAAGAGGAGTCCCACTTTTTTTGTATTTTTAAAACGCAAAAGTTCGCTAACGTAAAATGAACTGAAATTAGACCATGAATCAATTAACTTGAACATTGTCTAACTTCCTTAAAAATATATTGAATTAATGGTATATAATATGTAGAAAAATATTTTGGCATCTAAGGCAGATCTATTTAAAGAAATTACGTTTTCAAAGTGTTTGGATGAACATGTTGGATCTTGCAATATTTTTGACGATCAAAAAGATAATGTCATACGTGTGAAAGAACGGTTATTAAGGATTGGAACATCTGGCTGTTATAAATGCACTGTCGTTAAGAATAGGTAGTTGTAGCAATTTAAGTATTTTAAATGCACTAATATTCGCCCATATTTTTTTTAATTGAAATGGCTGAGTTTATCAATTAAATTTAAGGCATATGACAGAGGGGGTGAATGCAAAGGAACCCTCGTTTGAAATAGAAATTATACATACATGGGCCTACCAATAGCGGTAGACAAGGCTTGTTGTCTGTATTGTGATGTGAGTTGTCTGTATTGTTATTAGAGTTTTACTAGGGGGACCCGTAAGAACTTTTCCCCCTGTCATCTGGCTTAGCCCTTGCTGCAAATCAGGTCACAACAGTTTTGGGTAGATGCGGCAAGCCAGAACATTGGTAGGGTAGGGGTAGCTTAAGGACATCAGGGGTGATAAGAGATTTGGAAATTTGGACCAGTTTGTAGAGATTTGGACCAGTCACAGTAATTTTGTAATGATAACATTTCTGCTGAATTTAATAGTATAATTGGTTGTGTCTGTAAGCTTTGTTTGGCATCATGCTCCCGAGCACCTAAAGCTGTCCTTTCAAGCGTCTTTCATTGACCCATTGTAGAGTATGTTTACTATGATTATAAGGTAGGCTTGAGAAAATCGAATTTAATTGTAGTTATAATAAGGTTAGTTAAGAAGGATTTGTTCTTGTTACTTCATTGATTTATACAATTAAATTTTCTTGCTAAAGGGGCTACAAACTGAGTGAAGGGTTGGCAACTTTCCGAAGCTAAAAAAAAGACAGAGCGTCACAAACAAGCCTAAAAGCAGAAGATAAAATCAAAGAAAACGACAAGTGGGTGAGGGACGAAGGCGCCAACAAAGTGAGGTCAAATTTTTAAGGGCTGAAGGCCCAAGGGAGTGGAGGAAGGTGACGAGAAGCCTGCTTTTGACTAGCCAGTTCTGGCTAGTGTCATTTAATGTGACTAAACCAACCTTACCTTAGTTTCTCTGGAGTCACTGGTGGTGCATGGGGCGTCGACGAAGCCTCGCCAATCGTCCCGAAACGGTACTTCAGCAGTGACGTCTTCCCATACAGGTACTAACGATGTCTCAGCCTTCCTCAGATGTCGGTCAAAAGTTCGCGGTAAGGTGTTCTTTGGACGACCTCGTCTTCTTTTGCTGTCTGGTTTCCAATTGTAGATTATCTGATGAAGGTGGGTATCTTTCATGCGGAGTACATGACCTAAATATGTCAACTTCTTCTTCCTTAGAACAATAATAATGAGAAGCTGGCCCGTTCTACTGAGGATTACACAGTTACTGACTCTCTGTTGCCGGCTTATATTTAAGCACATTTTTTTTAATGCGAGTATTTTCTTTTCAAGCTGTTGGTTCATTTTCCAGCACTAACTAGGGAAGAAGAGTGGGGATAGCACATTGCTATCCCCAGCACTAATTGGTTCATTTTCCAGCACTAACTAGCGAAGAGGAGTGGGGATAGCACATTGCTATCCCCAGCACTAATTGGTTCATTTTCCAGTACAAACCAGCGAAGAGGAGTGGGGATAGCACATTGCTATCCCCAGCACTAATTGGTTCATTTTCCAGCACTAACTAGCGAAGAGGAATGGGGATAGCGCATTGCTACGGGAAAAACATAGCTTTAGACGTAGAGAATATTTTCTGCTTCTCCAAATGTGCTTTTGTCTATTAAAAGCTCCGGCTGACTGACTAATTCTGCGTTTAGTCTCAGTCATTATTTCACCATCACAATCGATACCAGCTACCCAGGTATTTGAAGTCCGTGACACTTTCTAGGTTCTTGTACTTGCATTACAGCAGAAGCGGTGAGCTTGTGATGGACATACTCTTTGATAGGCTAACGGGATAGGCCAAATTGTCATTGAGTATGCGGTCTTAACTGAAATAGGCCTGGCCTAAGCTATGTTATAGACTGCCTCATAGCAACTATAGGAGGAGCAAACAAGTTCCAAGGAAAAGGAAGCTTTGCAAAGGCTTCCTTGCAAAGGAACCTTGACGAGTGAAAGTTCCAATTTGTATACGATGTCAAAGAAATTTAAAGAAAAAGTAGAGGCTACGAATAACGATCGTTGTTCGCAACATTACTCGAAGATAGTTTTTGTTGTGTTTTTTTTCGTAATTCTGCAAGTAAATGAAGAAATTAGAAAAATAAAGGATCATAATCAGGCACCATTCTGATTATCAAAGTTGGGGAAATAAGCAAACTTTTTGGATTTTTGATCAGGTTTCCCCATATGAAGCTAACCTAGAAGCTATTGATAAATTTCTTTTTATGTATTGATTTTTTTGGCCGAAAATACCATATCAAGTCAGCTTGTCAGATTTCCTTATCGTGAAAGTAAAAAAAAAATTTTTTCGGAGTTTCTTTGGTGGGACAAATATTAGGACAGTCGATTTTGACAAAGCCTGATTTGCTTGATATTTTTTGATACTGTATAAATACGATTTTTACTTCAATTGATTAGTTAGTTTTCAGCCATTTCGTACCAGCGGATTCCTGAAAATATGATTTTTTTTTTTTTTTTTTTTTTTTTTTTTTTTTTTATATCAAACCTGGTGTTGAACTGCAAGTAAGGGGCAATGCGGCTCAATAGTAACCAAAACTAAGCAACAGAGACTTGGTAACAATGGATACATCAAAAGAATTGAATTTTGATGCTTATTCAGAATATACAAATTTCACCAAACTTAATTTTACCCGTCAAATGTTACGAGCCTGAGAAAATTTGTCCAATTTTTGAAAAAGGGGAGAACCCCCCCAAAAAATCAAGTGATCTTAATGAAAATTATACCATCAGATTCTGCATATCAGAGAACCTTACTGTAGAGGTTTTAAGCTCCTATATACAAAAATGTGGAATTACATTTTTTTTGGCATAAGCCACGATCACGGATACGTGTTTATTTTATTTATTTTTATTTATTTTTTTTCCAGGGGTGATCGTATTGAACCAGTTATCCTAGAAGATGAGGACGGGGCTCATTTGATCGGAAATTGAAAATTCTAGTGCCCTTTTTAAGTAACCAAAAATACTGGAGGGCAGTTAGCCCCCGTCCCACGCTCATTTTTCCCTAATTCTTTCGATCAAAATTTTAAGATAGTCATTTGGTTCATAGTCGACAGATCTAATAGCTATGTCGTTGAGGATCACTTGACCTCCCATGGTTCTGGGGGAAAGGATTTTTCATGGAGGGGGAGCTGGATTTCCCGGCATTATTAAAAAGAACAATCAGAAACTAAAAAAAAAAATACAAGTTTTTTGAACTGAAAGTGAGGAGCAACATTAAACTTAAAACGAACAGAAATTATTATGTATGTGAGGGGGGTTTCTTCCTCCTCAATACCTCGTTCTTTACGCTAAAGTTTTTTTTGAACTTTTTAAAAAGCTTAATATTCTAATTAAACGGCTCTTTCGTTTCATGGTTCATTCTTGAATAATTGGAACGAAAAGTCCAACATTAGCGTAAAGAGCGAGATATTAAGGAGGGGGTAGCCCCCTCATATTTTTAATTATTTATGTTTGTTTTAAGCTCTAATGTTGCTCCTTACTTTCAGCTGAAAAAAAACTTTTTTTTATTTAATCTTTCTTAAAAAGAATCTTTAATATCTTTCAAAGAATTTTTGACAAAAGAATCTTTAATAAAAATAACCTGTCCATATCCTGTTTGATAAAGTCATGTGTATGTAATTCATAAAACGGTCCTTGCTTTAAGAAGTATTAGAAGTCTTAATGGTCTTTACCGTGACTATTGAGTTCTAAACAACCACCAACCCCCCTTTACTCCCCTAACTAATGAGACTTGATAATAGAGCCAGATCTTGGGGGGAGTGCCCCGGGAGGCGTGACAAAACAAGCTAAAGAGTGGAATTATAAAAAAAAACTTCCCGAAAAGGGACAAACTCAGCGTTTGAAATTATTTATATTGTAACACCCGAGGGTATGTCAGGAATGATTTCACTTTGCTTGTAGCCTCTGGGCTTTTCCTTCTGTTACGCTTTAAGGATCTATTTCTTTTATTGGAATGACAGTGATGTAACGGGCGGGGTGAGGCTTTCACGGTAGTTACCTGCACATTTAGTTTGATAGTCCAGGTAGGTTCACCTGTTAGTAATTTTAAGAGTCTCCCAGGTGGTACTAATACAAGAATATGTGGGCATTCAAAGATTTTTAGTTTTTTTAATGACACAAAAAAGCGATTTTCAAAATATAGGGGTCTGGTGTTTTTTTCTTACTGACAAAAAACGGTATTTTTCACAATCTAACCCACGATTAGTGCCCGTGCAACGTTTTGGTGCCCCTGAAATTCATCTAATTTTGGGGATTTCGACAACCCACTTTCATGGAATAGATTCCAGCATACTTGCCTAATGTGACAATGATACTTATTTTGTTTGATATTTGATCAGTTGAAATAATAGTCATGCTTACGCCACTGCTCCGTGTTGAAACAGTTTAAAAAAGAATGGCGAGCTTTAAGCTACAGAAATTAACATTAGTTGTTCACAGGCAACGTTAGCATAATAACAGCTTTATTTGAATTTTGTTTAGTTTACTCATGTATGCCTAGTGGACGCGTTCTCAATCGCAAGGGGTAGTCTGGTATCATGTATTATAAATAAATAAAAAAAAAACTTGTTTGACTCAACTCAACCAAAGGCCGAAGAACAAGTTCGAACTAATCCTGATTAGAAGCTCAAAATTCACTTCTAGCTTCTTTTGCAGTTTCTAACTTGTATAACCCATTTGATAAAACCAGGACTTTACGAACTGAAAGAAACTTTCAGGAATGGGTCTATCACCAAAACTATGGCCCCATAGAAGGTTTTTTGTTTTTTGAAAACTGTGAGTTTTTCAGTTAGTACTCGGGTAAGGATTTGCCAAGGGGCAAGTAAAAACTCTGACTTTATACCCGATTCCCTAAGCTCTTTCAGTTAGACATTTAAAGTTAGATATAAGTATTTTTTTGGGTAATTCCAGACAAAGATCAGCCAGGAAATGGCATCCAGTTTTATAGATTCTGAAAAAGGTCTAGCAGGTTTTTTTTGTCTTGGATAACGAACCCTAATAATTTTCTGACCACTTTCTATTTTTGGCTCTACAACTTTTCATAATTTCGAGGGTTTTGACTTATTTGTATCAAGGAAAACAAATACTAAAATTGTTTCTCTATTGAAAATGAGGCTTATCTTTCATATTTACAAAACATTAAACAACTGTGCTTATTTATAAATGTACATTTTTTACAAAAATCTCCATTTCATGCTATGTTATTATCATAAAACACATAGTTAAAATATTGTTTTTTTTTATATCCAATTGTCTACTAGAGTCTATTCTATACCGTTATAAAATTAATTGGGTTGCACCGGTAAGAATTCACGGCAAATCTGTCTTTTTTTTGGCTTATAGACAGTTAATCGAGGACTCAGTTGCAAGGTGGTTGAGTTGCACGAGGATTCCGTTAAAGGAGACAATTTTTTTTTTATCAGGTTTGCAACTTTTTCTTGGGTAACTTTAGTTTGAACAATATTTATTTTGGATCGCCATAAAAAGGAGTATTTTTGCGTGTACTTAATCTTGTCAGAATTTTGGTTTTGGGTGACTATACACGCATGTCGTTCTTTACTTACAGTTTGCTACTACAAACCGTTTGATTCCTTGACAAATGACTTTAAAATAGACTAAGGTCGTGTCTCGACTTACATCATCAGGCTAGCGGTACCAAGATAGCTATTGGGCAATTTTGATTTTTTTTTTCTTAGGATAGGTCTTTTCCTAAGAAATTTAATTTCTTAGGAAATTCTTTTGGTAAATTTTAGACCAGAACCAAATTAAGTCTTGCTTGTGAATACACTTGTGATTTCTCTCAATACCCCCTAATAATTTGTTCACTTCCTCATGTGTTGAGTTGAGCTACGTACGTTCAACTTTCAAACGTTTTCTTTATGATTCAGCAATCTCAGTGAGGATTTAAGGCGTAATTTTTTGAAATTAGAAAAGATGGAAGCTTTAGATATCAGATTTGCTATTTGTATGACGAATCTGGTGAAACAGTAGACAACGTAGTAGAAAACGCTCGGGAACCTAATAGTATTGGTATAATAAAAACGCTTGAAAAGGCTTTGAAGCCAACGTAATGCCATTATAGTTTTCCGCTTCTGTGGTACAAGTGTAACGTTCACATCAAGACAATCATAAAATAAAAGAATTATCACTCATAAATCTTGGATTTTCTTTTCAACGGGTGTGACTGTGGTCTAGCTTGGACCTTACACGAGTTCAGTTCACCCAAGTTGAAATTGTACCTTTTGTATTTTTCATATGTATCTTTAACTTATCTTTTCTTAAATCTACACATCTTCTATAGTTACAGTGCTCGTCTGACGTTGCTTTGAATAAACAACTAAATTATCTAAACTAGATGGCACTTTTATCGTCATAAGACAGTTTAATTTTGGCTACACAGTGCGCCAAAAATACTTGCTTGGTGGCAGTTGTGAGCGGTAGATGGCGGAAGGGTATTCGCTACATACTGAGCATATGATTGTCTTGAGTGGAACCAGGCTCTGAACCTAATCGTCGTAAATAACTAACTTACAGATAAACCCCACAAAAACATTTTATCCCGTTGCATTGAATAAACAATAAACTATTTAAATTAGATGACACTTTCATCATCGTAGGACAGGTTAGTTTTGGTTAGATGAAAATCCTTGCTTGGTGACACTTGTGAGCGGTGGAGGGAGGGTATTCGCTACATATTGAGCATATGACAGTCTTGAGTGTTACCAGGCTCTACTGGTATCTGCCAAGGGCTAAATATTTCATTTGGCTAAAAAAAAAAAAAAAAAAAAACCAAATCGTCGTAAATAACTAAGTTATAGGTAAATCCCACAAAAACATTTTGTTCCAAAAATTGAGCAAACGCCATTCTAATATTTATAAATATGAAAGTTAGCCCTTAAAATTTGGACGAACTGTCGCCTATTTTGGCTAGTATAATCTGAGAAAATCTTGGTACCCGTTTAAATCTTTTAAATTCAGCGTAGTTGTTATTAGAAGATATAATCTTTCTAGAGTGTACGTGGCTAATAAAATTTAAAAATTTTGCACAATTAGGAAAAATAGATAAAACCCACAAAAATTTTAGTTAGCCAATTTTGGCTAATATGGGCAAATGGTCTTGGCTATTTAGCATAGCACGATCCAATAAAACTCAGTGACCCTGTTAGTCTTTGGAAGTCTTTAATCGTTGCTAGTAAATATAATCTTGAAGAGCGTTCTTGAATCTAGACAAAAGGGTTTAAAATTGGCTTATTGTTATCGTTTTAAAATTCTTTTAGAACTTCCTGAGAATTGTTTATTGAAGAATTCGGGAATTTTTAATTCCATGAAAATTATAAATGGCTATTTCGAAATGAAATTATCTTATATTTGCGTAATTACGAAACGCGACTAATATCTAAATACTAGAGCTAATAACTGGTCATATTTTTTTTTGTAAAAGAAACTGCACAAGGATCTTTTTTGAATATTGAAGATAATGTATTAGATAGTTCGTGCTACTTGACTCTTAAGTTCTGAGTTCATTTATTTCAACAAAAATTGAAAAAATGGAAGATTCAACATCATATTCCCTTCGCAAGGCTCTATGAACGGTAATGCAGGAGAAAAAAAAACACACCAAAATAATGAAGGAACAGCGAACTGTCATCGACCACCAGAGTTGCCATCTGTAACACGAAAGTGCTATTTTAGCACTATTTCACGATGTGTAGAACTGTAGTACGTGCTCAGGGTTGCACCTATAGGACGAAAGTGCTATTTTAGCACAATTACATTCAATTTTTTGACTCTAGCACCAAAAATCGTTGTGTAGCACGCAAATATGGACAATAGTAGGACTTTAGGAACTGGCTGTTTTGGCAACCCTGTCCATCACTCATCACCCGCCGCAAACCGATCCAGAGAGAGGTGCTATCAGAAGCGTAATTTCGTCCAAATCCTGGGGGGGGGGCAAAGATGGAGCCAATTTTCCCAAATCAAGTGAAAATGACAGTGAAAACTGAAATTTGAGTCATATATTATCATAAAGGCAAAGATATAGTAAAGAAAACTGACCTGTTTCTCTGGATACGTGAATTATGCAGGCTTTTTCTAATTTTGGCAAGATTTTTTGCAGAAACTAAATTTCAATTGGGGGGGGGGGCAAACTGAGGTCTGGAGGGGGCAGTTGTCCCCCTAACCCATAGCAAATTACGTACCTAGGTGCTATGGGTAATAAGCAATACCAACACGAATTTACAACATGGCCCAGACACATTCATACCCATTGGGACATAAAAAAGTAAATAAAAACAAAAAGAAGAAACATTACTTAGAATTTAAACCTTTTTTTTTGTAATTTGTTTGAAGGTACTAAACAAGTGGCAGTCAGGGGATGGATGTCTGATGTGACTGATGAGGTGAATAAGGTCGAAATGTTTCCTGAACTGCGAAGATGATATGAAGATTGATCAATGAAAGGATCGAGCGGTTATGAGGGCTGTAGGGCCATTGCCGTTAAGTTGAAAACAATTGAAAGATAAACAGGAAAAAGCAACTTCAAATGAAGCAATAGCTTATTATCAGAAAGATCTTTTTTCAAGGATAATGCACTTTGCTCTATCATATATCTTAGAATGTGGTTTTAGAAAGGAAGAAAAGACTCAGTTTATATAGTAGGGCAATGAAAAAACTTATATAGTAATATAATAATATAGTATATTATATCATTATACAGTAATATTAATATAGTAACATAGTATATTATTATATAGTAATAATAACATAGTAAAAATATTATATAGTAATATATAATATGGTATATAATATAGTAATATAAAAAAAACTTAATATAGTTATTATAGTAGAGCATTTAAGGCTAAGTTTATATAGTAGGGCGGTAGGGCAATAAATATATAGTAGGAAATTAAAGAATGAAACAGAATTTTTATAACGGATCCTTGGAAAATGTATTCAAGCTTCTTGTTTCCACGATATCTTGTTTTAATTAAAGTAATATGAGGCATAAAGGAAAGATTTTAGTCAAGAAGAATAGCAAGAAACTGGAAACCTATCTTCAGGTCTACTAAGACAACAATTTGAAATATGGATTTTTGTGAAAAAGAGCAATTTTATGTGTTTTTTTTTTACAAAATAATTTTTTTATTTTAGGGTAAACAAGCTAGGGAAGATGCTATTTCACGACTCAAAAGCCATCTCTTGGAATTCTATGTACCGTACGAGCTAAAATGGATAGTTCTTTTTCCAGAAGGAGGATTTCTCCGAAAAAGGAAATTAGTTGCCCAGAGGTAGGCTAAGTTTTTTCTGTCGTGAATTTATTCTGCAAGCTGTGTTAGCTTGCAACATGTGTGCAACATGTTGCAACGTGTGTGCAACATGTGCCCTAATCCCTGGGTATAACTCTGCTCTCTTTAACCACCGCCCGTGGTGTGTATAGAAATATGAAGTTGCAAATTGTTTTGTTTTCCTTTTTTCTTTCCGTACAAAGCTACTGAAACTTCTTTTAAAGGAGTTTAACCATAGATTTCTTAGGTATTTTTCGAAGTCCACGCTACCTCTCTACGACGAACAAATAAAAGTTAAAATAGAGATAAGTCTTTTTATCAGACAGTGAAAAACTAGAGGATTCAAATAAACTTAGACCTTTAATTCAATCTAAATATCAATTGACAAAGAAATTCGTTCCTCTGTTTCTTCTGCTCAGCGTAGCATTTTCACTGATCCTAGTAGTCTGATTTCGAGTAAACCCATGCTAAGCTCCAAAAAATCCTCCTATATCACTTTCTTTCTTCAATTCTTTGGTGTGGTTTAGTTTGTTTACACTTAAGAATAGAGCTTCCCGTGGTACTTCCAGTTATGTAGGAACATTTTTTTTAGACTTTCAGTTTTGTAGGCTCAACTCTGCTCAAGTGATCAGACAAATATCATTTCTGGGATGCAAGATGGAAGCACCTCAATCAGTAGAACACTGTTCCATGTGTTTATAAGGGAACTTTGACCCTTACCACAAAATTACTAGTTAAATAAACCTAAATACAAGTACGCAAGAACATTCACACGAACATTTGACTATAATTATCGCTTTTGATTTCACTGTATTATCATCTAGTAGTGGTATCATAAACTACGTGCTTAAATATAAGTATTTATTTGCAAGATTTCATTCAGCAGCCAACCTCTTTTTCAGGGGGGGGGGGGTGATGGATTAGATTATAAGCGGATAAAACGGAACATAAATATCTGGGAAATAATCTAGAAAATGTTAGAGTATACACTAAACCACTTGATAAATTTTCATTTATTGAAGAAACTGCAAGATTAGTAATTTTGTAGAAACTGCAGGAGTATTTGTGATGATACTGGTGCATTAGATGGTCACACTAAAAAGTCAAGTTTGGTTAATGCTAATGAAGTAAAACAGGATGAATATATAATAGTTTAGAAACAAATTTGGGCTGTATATTTGCACATTGGGGGGGGGGGGGGGTTAAAGCATAAAATATATTAAATACGTAACATAACCTAGGTACCTTTTCCCCCCTAAACCCCAAAAAACAACAGTTTAAATATCGTAAACGCAATGAAAACTACTCTGCATTCCATTTCTTAATAGCGGTCTCTCTGAAAATAACCGGTCTCTGGCGGGTTTCGTCTGTCATTGCATGACTGTTTTCCTTGCATTGTATATAAAAGTGACCATCTAATGCACTAGTACCCTATTTTTTTCCTTTGAAAGTTTCCACTGGTGCAGTAAGAAACGGCTACGTAATTTTGAACAATTCGTACTGTTTTTTTTAACTACCGGTTTTGGCACGTTATATTAGCCTATGTTAGACTATAGTCTATTGAATATAATGTAATTTTTCTGGAAAGTAACAACTTGCTCCGATTTAAGAGGGATTGAGGTTAACCAGGTCCAAATAAATATAAGTATTTTTTTGTAAGATTTCATTCACCAGACCACCTACTTTTATTTCCTCTTTCAGGGGGGGGGGGATTTTGATGGATTAGATTGTGAGCGGATAAAACGGAACATAATTTCTGGGAAAATATGCTTGAACAGCACCTTTATTTGGAGCTACACGTGCGTCTAGAATTCTTTTCTTAAGGGGGGGGGATTTTTCCTCGACATCTGTTGTTCACTCCAACCTATGGTTCAGTAGATGAGGAAGTCAGTGGATTGAACTGGATAAAGGTAAAGGACTAGCGGGCTTGGGAACTTTGCCTTTGGCAGGTTACATGTTATGTGTAAATATTAAAAAAGGAAATTTTTTAAATCTCAGATACTTCGCTTTCAAGAGCATAACGGAAGCGAAATGGAAAATACCTCAACTGCTAAGGGGCTTGAAAGAAGTATTTAAGCTCTTTTTTATTTTTACTGAAAATACCTTGATTTTAACGAATCACTTCCGTGTTTTTCAAATGATTAAATTCAATAAGTTAATTAAATTCAATAAGGTAATTAAATTCAATTAGCTAAACTCATGAATATACCTATTTTGATAATAAAAATGCACAGGGACACTACTTGCCAAATGATATTCTTTCTTAATTTGTCATGCAAACCTTTAAGAGGTTTAGAAGTACGAGTAAGAGGTAACGAGTAAGAGGTACAAGTAAGAGGTTTAGAAGTATTTTACGGATCTTAAAATCTGTTTTTTTTTTGCGTGTTTTACTTTGAAATTTCGTTTTTTTATAATCCACCCCTAAGAAAGTTTTTTTAGGCAGTATCCGGGGGGGGGGCTACTGGGTTTGAACCAACCCACCATCGAAATATCCAACTCTTAATTATTATTAAAACTGCTGGTAAAAAGATTATTTCTCCTAAAAAAAAGTTTCCGCGACTCTGAAATTGGTCTTAAAAATGCAGGTAAAAAAAGAACTTTCCCTGAACAAAATTCTTTTGGTAATCCTCCTGAACAAAAAATTGTTTTGGTACCCCCTTCTCTGTGCAAAAGTTCCTTCGGTACCCCCTCCCCCATCTCAGGGTAAAAATTTTGGATACGGTCCTAGTTTTTATATACCGAAATTATGTCTTGCGTGCCAGAAAAGTTATAAAAATGGTCATGTATAAGTGAAGAATAACTACACAATTATTCAAATATTGTTGGAAATCTATCGGAAAAGAATTATTTCTATTTTAGTTCACCGTAATCTAATTAACCGTATCTAGCTTTTTTTTTCAGCTTTATTTTTGAAGTAATAACTATAAAATCAAAATAAACTATTTTGGAGGAACTATAAGTCTAGGACTGTCAACTGACTATAGAAAAGTCACTTTTTTTTCTTTGTACCTTTTCTTGCTCTGTCACTTTTTAAGAGTGAGCACAAACCGTTTTTATTTGTACCTTGAGGAATGTGCTCTCCTTGGAGTAGAATTTGAAGACCCGTTCATGGAGCGACTAACATCTGCATTACGAAAGCGAAGCTTCGCTTTTCCTATCATTTCTGATCTGGAATCATAGCTATCGTTCGTAAAATTTATTAAGCTTTCGTTTCTCTTTGGTGCATATAGCTCGCTCTCGTATATTCTGTTATCGTTTGTAGATATATTTAGATTTTCGTTTGTGGCAATAATGGAACTGTTCGAACCCATATTCCTTGGTGAACTTGAAGGTGAATTTGAGGCAGTTCTTTCTAAGTCTCTTGAATTTTTTCGGTTCGCTTTTCTTCTTAGAAGCAAAATTGTTATGATTAGTAGCAGTGCCACGGCTATACTTAATAGAGAAACAATGACAATTAAAAATATTTCGTCTTCTGGTTCGTTATTGCCGGGTCTCTCACTCGGTATTTCAATAGTCTCAGTCGTAGGCATTTCGCTGGGTTTATTTTTTGTTGTGCTTGCTGTTGTAGACTGCTCCATACTTTCAGTTGTTTTGAGGTCATCAGTTGTTTCACTTGTTGATTCTGAATTTTTGAAAGTTGAGGACCCTGTGGCTTCCGATGACCCAGCTTGTGTGGTTGTCCCTGTTGAACTCGGATTAGAAGTTGATTGCAAAGTTGTCGCCACTGAGGATGAAGTAGTGCTCAAAATTGTTGATTCTTCACTTATGCTTGTACCCTCATTTGTATTTGTTGTGGGTGTGCTAGATGAAAGTGAAGTAGATGTCGTTGTCTGACACGTAATCATTTCGTTAACATTTGCCAGCAAAGGACGACAACCTTCATTAGGAAGAGGCACCGGTGGATTTATATTTTCTAACGTTGATGCTTGTAAAATAATTTTCTCCACTTGAGTAACTGTTTCTGGGGGAAACGCATGAGGTCTTCCATATAAACATAATCGAACAGGGGTATTTGTTGGAATTTTATCAGCTGATATATTCTCAGTAAAATCTTGAGAGTAAGCCGTGCTAATAATGTCATCGGCAACTGTTATTCGGGTATGGATACCGTCGTCTGTTACTATATGTGGGATAATCCTTGATAGCTGGAAGCTGGCACCTAGAACAATTCTTCTCCTTCTAATCACAAGCCTTAATTCTGAAGCCTCTTCAACTGTGAATTCGGGGCTATGCAAGTGGGCTCCTGGTAACGGGGGGTCACTTACAATGGCTTCTGCGGTATGATGCAATTGAAATGAAGATACATCTGGCCGATACACCCATGGTGTATATATTGTATCACAAATTTGTGTCCAACACCCAAAACCGTTCTCAGCTATGTCGAAAAGATAAATAGGTCCAGAGCCTGAAGATACTAGCGGCGTCCCATTCTTAAAAATTTCGTCTCCTTCCAATTCATTGTATGTCGGTTTTTGGTTATGTACAACAGTATCTAGAAAAAATAAAAAAATAGTTAAATCGGATTAAATGAAGCAAAGAGTTTGGCAGCCTTTCTTTTCGAAACTAACCAGAGGTGCCCCACCGACTTTGAAAGGCGAGGGTTCTAAAAGAAATGTTGGTAGCATTCTTGTCTATAGACTCTTCTAAAGGAAACAGTGTACTTAAAAAAATCCTACTTTATAAGATACAGAAGGTTTATATCAGCACTTTTCGTTGGCTACTTTTACTTTTATTCACGTTTCTTCTACTTATTTTTTTATATTTTAAATATGTTACTTTCCATTGCTCAATTTTAGCGTGTTATCGTATTTGAAATAATTGTGAAAGAATACCGTCTATTTCTTTGTCAACAAAGATTTGCAAAGGCCTGTTTTTTTTTGTTTTTTTTATTTAGATTATTATCTCTGAAATCATTTGTCATCTTTTTAAAGTAGTTCAATCTGAAAATATTTTAGACACGAGTGCATACATAGAATGTGACTGTAGTGTTGAAAATAAAACGTGAACAAAAAGTGAACAAAACGTGAATTAAAGTGGAAACGACCTAGAAAACAGAAGTTTCTCATATTGTAAAGTATTAATTTGTTACAATAGAGGTTCCTTTAAAAATACCAGAGACAAGAATAACACAAAAATACCTGCTTCAATCAGAGCTTCGCTGTTGAGCTTAGGGTAAAAGACGTTGGCTGCAGTAATTCAAATACATTAAAGTGATTAGTGCTATGTACGAGAATAACACTATTACAGTTAAGGCAGGAAATGAGGTTAATAGCTAGTTTCGTATTAAATCAGGAGTTAAGCAGGGTCCATCATTTTGATTGACTTCATCTTAAGGAGCACAGAAAAGTCAATGGGAGAACCTGGATCAAATGGGGAAGAAAAACTTCCCTGGAGTTAGATTATGCTGATGATTTAAGAATCCTTGATGAAAATGTGTCTTTCACAGTTGAAAAAAGTTTGGAAGAACAGGAAAATAAGTCTGCGAACCAAGATTAGAACATTAGAAGCTACAGTAATGACAGTGGTCAAATATGGCTCTGAAGCATGGGCGCTCCGAAAAACGGAAAAATATTTTTTACATGTTTTCCAGAGAAATTGCCTGTGGATTTTTTGGGTATCTGACTGACTGACCATATTTCAAACAGAAGGGTGTACGAAAAGTGTGACCCAATCCCAATTTTAGGGCTATAACGAGATAAAGGTTGAGATGTCTAGGGCATGGTCTGCGGATGAAGGATGACAGATTGCCGTAAATTTCCCTTTTTGGCCAACCGTCTAAGGCTAAATGGAAAGTATGTCGTCTGAAGTTGGGGTGGGAGGATGCCGTAAAGAAAGATTTAAAGGAAATGGGAACTTCCTGGTGGGAATAAAGAGAGGGAGTCCTTGAATAAGTTAGTATGGAGGAAGAGCGTGCGTAGCTGTGTTGGCCTCAGGCGGCTTGGTGCTGCGATGAGCTGGTAGTAGTAGTAGTAATTCAAGAGATATTATATTATATTTTGTAAAACTTAGAATGATAACCAATCCCCCTAAACTAAGCAAGCTCTGTTGACGAAGTCAGCCCCATTTCTCCTACCTTTTTTGGTTCGCAAGATATTTGGAAGTTTCGGGTTTTGTTTTTGTCACACACAGAAATTTAGGTTTCGTCTAATGAAAATAGCTATCGTAGTTACAAACGCCGAAACTAATTTATGGTTCTTTTGACAACGCTTAAAACACTAAATGCTGTTAATCATACTACTAAAGAAGGAACAAATGAATCACTGAAACGACTTGTCCTGAAGCACACTGGTTCAGGTTTTTCTTGTGACATGTTTCTATGTGACTGCAAAGACACATTACGAAAGGATTGGGAAGTGGTGCTTTAAATAGCAAATTCTTTTTTACTGTATTTTTGAAGATTACAAAGAACATTCTATATTTATTTTGTGAGGCCACATGGGCCACACATGACAAGCATAAAAAACCTTACGAGGAAGATTTCCAACCAGTAAATAAGATGGAAAGACGAAGTATGCATTTCGGCAAAGACTTCAGCTAAGCCGTACTCAGTGTAAGAGGGACAAAAATCTTTTGGATAAAAGGGCCTTCAGACCGTGTACCTAAATTTAGACCCAACGGCTGGGAATGAATAAGAAATCGTTTTTTTTTGGTAGCTGGCAGAAAATAAAACGACAAACGAGATGTACATGTTTTTCTGTACAGGCTACTTAAAAAGCACCTGCGTTTTGGTTTCGTCTTTTTATTAATTTTTTTAAAATATATTATTTAGTTTGTTTGCTCTTCTGTAGCATTTATGTGACTTTCACAAAGCCTGTCGAACGACTGACTGAAAAAAGAAATAAAAAACGTACCCTTTACTTTTTTGCGAGGATCGAAGAAGAATATTTCCCCCCTGCTCCTAACATAACTTTTTTTGATATTCCTGTGTATAATAATAAAAAAAAATGAACCGAAATAGTTCAGTAAATCCTTGCGTAAAAACTATTGGTCTTAGAGAAAATCTGATGACGCTTATCAATTTTTTATGCAAAACTGGGTTGGAATTTCTCTCAGCAATATTTTTTTTTCCTTTTTAATTAAAAACACCCAAATTTTACGTAAAAAAAAACTGGTTTATAAAGCGAGAGCGTAAAAATTTGAGCTGATGAGAAGTTTCTAATTCGATGTTGTAATTTATTTTACTTATATAAATTCCCATGTGGAATTTATAATACTTAATAAATTCCTATACAAAAAAATGCTTAATAAATTACTTAATAAATACTTAATAAAAAATACTTAATAAATTACTTAAAAAATACTAATTAGATACTTAATAAATTCCTAAACAAATAAAATGATTTTTGTAATAAATTCCGATGTGGAATTTATTTTACAACCAAATACATGGTACTTTTACCAAGGTAAAAGTACCTTCTTTTACCAAGGTACTTTTACTTTTACCAAGAAATGTCCCTGGAGATACTGAAATTGTAATCCTAAGTCTGTGATCTTGGAAAATTATTGGCATTCCTTTCAAAAAAGTATATCACTGTTATTATGGGTTTATTGTCTGAAAAAGAAACCGTAAAAACTAAGACAGCTGACAATAAAAAAAGAGAAAAAGAAAAGAAAAAATTTACACTTCCAAAAAACACGTAAAAGTACACACTAATTTATTTCTCTAGGTTTAAATTTTATAAACAATAAATCAGATTAATGTCATAGCTGATTTTCTACTGACAATAGACCAAGGCCGTATCCAGGGGGGGGGGTTACCCGGTTTGAACCCCCCCCCCCCCTCCGAAATTTTTGACCGAGTCGAAAATAAGTAGAAAATTAGTAAAACCTAGGTAAAAATCAGTAAAATTAGTCGAAAACAGAGTCAAAAATTAGTAAACCCCCCCCCCCTGAAAAAGTCAAAAATTAGTAAACCCCCCTTCCCCCCGAAAAAAATCCTGGATCCGCCCTTGCAATAGACATATTGATACCTTGTAAAGGGATATTCCTTTCTTGAATTTCATCAGTGCTGGAGTAATTAGTAAAATATATCAATAGCGAGATCACCAACTTTGTTTTCATTCTTGTGAATTGATCATCTAATTTTTTTAGAATTTCAAATCGGCCTGATAAATATTTCCTTGATTAAATTCGTTATCTGATATAATTTATTGCCCCTCGGAAAGCTAGTAATACTAAAATCCATTTATGATTTTGGGTTTATTGTTTTCTTTTATGTTAATCTTTTGTTGGCCAAATTCTAAGAATGTCGTCATATTTGCTTGATTAATGTATCATTCGGGGTTTGATCACAACCTAATATATAAAATAATTTACGATAAAAACAATATAGATAGCTTGGATGAAAATACAAGGCTTGCGAATAAAGTTTTAAAATGATTTTATTGCGAGTGCCCTGATAAGACTGGTGAATGGAAAAGTGACATATTTACATTTTAACCAATGCTGCAATTTCTTCCAGTTTTTTTTTTAAACATCGTCGTGAATATAGTCTATCTCTGTACTTGTCAAGATAAGATTTATTTCAGGAAAAAGCCCATCACAAGCCCAGAACTCGTGGTGAACTTGCACTTTCGAGTCAGTTACATTAAAAAAGAAACAAGTTTTTCAATTGAAAGTAAGGAGCAACATTAAAACTTAAAGCGAACAGAAATTATTACGTATATGAGGGGGTTCGCCGCATCGTCAATACCTTGCTCTTTACGCTAAAGTTCGAAATGTGTTTCAATTCTTTAAGAATGACCCCTGAATTACAAAGGCCATTTAATTAGAATAGATACCTCTTTTGAAAGTAATAAAAAAAATAATATTAGCGTAAAGAGTGAGGTATTGACGATGGGACGAACCCCCTCATATACGTAATCGTTTCTGTTCGTTTTAAGTTTTAATATTGTTCCTTACTTTCGGTTGAAAAAACAAAAAAAATTAATTTAATTTCTGACCGTTTTTTAAATAATACGGGGAAATCTTGCGCCCCCATATATATATATATATATATTTATATATATATATATATATATATATATATATATATATATATATATATATATATATATATATATATATATATATGGATAATTCTCTTCCTCCATGGAAAGATCCTTCCATGTAACCTCCGACCCCCCCCCCCCACCGGAAAAAAAATCCACCCTGAAAACGTCTGTATACTATCCAATAACCAATACTAAATGTAAACAATAAGCAAAGTTCATGACTTGCAGCTATTCCCCCGGGGACTGTGGGGGATTACGTCATCCTCAAAGACATAGTTATTAGATTTTTCGACTATGCTGGACAAATTGGCTGCCTCAAAGTTTTGATCGGGTGACTTTGGTAAAAAAAAAAGCATGGGAAGGGGTCTAGTTGCCCCCAATTTTTTGGGTCACTTAAAAAGGGTATTAGAACTTTTAATTTCTGTTCGAATGAGCCCTCTCGCGATATTCTAGGACCACTGGGTCGATACAGTCACCCTTGAAAAAAAAGACAAAAACAAATAAACACGCATCTGTGATCTTTCTTCTGGCAAAAATTACAAAATTTTACTTTTTTGTAGATGGGAGCTTGAAACCTCTACAGTAGGGTTCTCTGATACATTGAATCTGATGGTGTGATTTTCATTAAGATTCTATGACTTTTAGGGTTTGTTTCCCCCTTTATTCGAAAATAAGGCAAATTTTCTCAGGCTCGTAACCTTTAATGGGTAACGTTGAACTTGATGAAACTTACATATTTGAAATCAGCATAAAAATCTGATTCTTTTGATTTATCTATTGGTATCAAAATTTCGTTTTTTAGAGTTTCGGTTACTATTGAGCCGGGTCACTCCTTTCAAACAGTTCGTTACCACGAATTGTTTGAAAAACACACAAACGAAAACAAGCAAATATAATAGGGCTAATCAGAAGAAAAAAAATCTTTTTTAAAGCTGAGTAAAAACTGTTAAAAAATATAAAAAACAATTACAACTCATAAGATTAAAGGGAAATATACCAAATAAAACACAAGGACAAATTTAGTCTTGTTGGTAAAAACACCAAACAAATAATTAAAAACACAATTTTGTTAAAATCCAAAAGAAGGCAGGTATGAAAAGAAAACTCAAGATTTGCGATATTATCATTAAACAATTGTAAGATAAAAAGAAAGTGTGGGATTCAATCTTTGAACATATCAACTATGCACGGGATGAAAGATCTACATCTTTCAGTTTTAAAATCTATTAGTGGAAGAAAGGTATTTTTGTTGAAGCACAACGAGAGATGCAGGGGGAAAATCGATGGGGGATCACTAGAGAAAAGGGAATTTGTCCGGGTGTTATGGCGGGTATTGCTGGCGGAACGCAAGGAATGTTAATTCCCCTTTCCTAGAGCGTGACCAGATTGACTCTCAGATGAAGGCAGATACAAGAGACTTCGTTTTCATTGAAGATAATTCTTCGGTACGTTTTTTTACTATCTCTATCTGTCCGACAATTGATTGAAGATGCCAGGATGTTTAACAAGACAGCTATACTCGGGGTTTGAGCGTACAATTTAGAGGAAATTCCTCAAGCAGTGCAATATTGGACATTTCATTTTTCTAAGTGAGATTAAGGAGAGAAAATATGGCATTTGTTTTTTTTTTAAATATAATTAATATGGTAATCCCTTTTTAAGTCACTCGAGATGGTGACACCCATTGATTTCATAGTGATAACTGACACTTCAGAGGGAATACGCCAGGTGAAAGAAGGAGAATCTTAAGAGATGACGGATGCTTGTTTATTTGTTTGTTTTTATTTTCCCCAGGGGTGATTGTATCGAACGAATGGTCGTGGAAGATCAGGAGAGGGCTCGTTCGGCCACAGTTAAACTATATTAGGATAGAGAGATCGGAGAGATAGATCAAGACCGGAGTCTAGTTAAATTAAAAGTTCTAGCCCTCTTTTTAAGTGATCAAAAAGATTGTGGCTCTAGAAAGTGGTGTTTTCTGCCGTTTTGTGGCACCAAACTACAACTTTGTCTCAAAGAGGACCAAGTTGCTATCCTTCGAAAATTCTGAGATGGCCAATCGATTTAAAAGTATCAAAAAGCTGCTTATTGAGCTTTCTAGTTGCAGAGGAAGTAATGTCGCATGATAGTGCATTCTTTCCTGTAAAACCACGTAATCTATACAACATAAATGATTAATATGCAAGGCCGTATCCAGGGGGGATTAGGGGTTTGAGCCGCCCCCGAAATGTTTGTCTGACTCGTAAAACCGTAACAAAAATAGACATAAACAAATTTTAAATGCGTTTTTTGAGTTTTTTTGTGTAAGCCCCCCCCCCCAAAAAAAAAATCTTGTATACGGCCTTGTTAATATGGACATTTATGTTAATGCTTGAGTTAAGTCAGTTGATTCACTAGATTTTTCATGAAATTATGTTTAGTGATGAATTGTCTATCAGCTTTTATGAATGATGGGTGTAAGGGGGGGGGGCTGATGACAAAAAATGCATATCAAAGCCCAAAGCGCCCAGCTCTCCTTGATTCTCCAGATAATAGTAAAACGAGCAGAAGGGAGGTAGGAGTTAATCTCTTACCTTCCTTCATTTAGACTAAGCCTGAATAAGGGTGCTGCAGGGTGATATTTCTTATTGCAGAAAAATTTTCCTCTCGTTATTTAAAGTTTCATTTAACTAAACTGATTTGCTTCGTACTTCATAAAATTATACACAGCGATAAGTAAGTGCGCATAAACTGTTATGAAGGAGGTCATTTTGTAGGTTGTGGGGCAGATGCCTCAAAGGGCGGATTTAAATATCTAAATATTCTAGCCCATTGAGCTCTCAGATAAATATAGAATGCATTTTGGGGAAGCAGGTGGAAAAAATGGAGATCTAATCCCTCTCGATTCCCGGAATTGTTTTTGATTTACGCCTTTTTTTTATTGCGGCTAGGGGGGGGGGTAATATTCCCTCTTACATTGCGACAATGTTTTCTGTGTAGCATAAAATATTACATTTACTTGCCTACTAGCACAGACGTGTAAAAGACGAGGCAACATGGGGGGGGGGGCGGCAAGTGCTACCAGGATTTTGGTTTTCAGCGATTTTAAATGATAATATTTTTCTTTTCTTATTTATATACGATGTTTCAATTTTTTTAAACACATGTATACAGTGTACCATATTTCAAGATCAGAGAACCCTATTATAGAAGTCGCAGATGGCTTCAGTCGCGTAGAAAATGAAAAGTCACGCAGAATTCATATCCATAGGAGCAATTATACCCATTTCCGTCCAACAGAAATTCTAACAATGCAAATGGACAAAATAGAAACTAAAAATGGAATCTGATTCTTTTAACTGGTTACGTGGAAACTTACACAACCGTGTAGGTCTTAAAAAAATAATAAGAAAATTTGGGAACTCATTTTAATGATAAATATGTTCGAAACAGGTATACAGTTTAAACAAGTTAACAGGCGTCAAGTTTGAAAATTAAAAACGTGCGTGAAAAATCAGCAGAAAATAAGTGAAAAAAAGTCACCATGAAGCTCTAGAAAGTATACTTTCCTCATTGCTGCAGCCAAAGACAATCACTGCCATTAATTGGCAGTAAACTGGGTAAAAAAAGAAAAATTGTGAGTGAATAAATAAAACTATGCAAGAATCTAACCTTGACATCTTGTTTCGCAATAGGAATTGAAAATTCTCCATACATCATTGAACAGACGAAAATCCAAGGTTTTCATTAATATGTTTATTATTAAAATTCTTCAAGGTTAAACACTTCAAATTAAGAATAGGAGGATGTTTTAGAACGACCAGTTAGGCTACCATATTTTACTGTATTTTTCTTTTATTTGAAAAACAGCATTTTCTTGTTTAATTTTAATAGATTCTCTCATCACCTATCTCTGTGATAGATTTTTTTTTTTTCCAGTAAATCATAAATGACGCTTTGGCTTTTAGAAGGTTTAGAGGCCGTTGTACTCCTGTTTCTGACAATTTCTGTTCGTTTTCAGTTGACTTGATGATTCATTATAATTTCTGTTCGTTTTGGATCTCATTCATTCATGGATAGTGATTTCTGTTTGTTTTAACTTTGAAATATCATATGGCAAACGCATTGGTGCGTTTTAAAATATAATTAATAGGGTAATCCCATTTTAAATCACTTGAGATGGCACCTAGTGATTTCACAGTAGTAACTGACATTTCAAGGGGGATTGAGCAGGTGAAAGAAGGGGGAATCTTAAGGAAAAATGACCAGTTATGACTTCACAGGAAATGATTCAAAACTGTGGTCTTAAATTCGTGATGAAAATCTGCAGTGTATTCAGCAGTTTGTTTATATCACAGACTCGGGCCAATAGTAACCAAAAATCTAAAAAAAAAAGTAATTTTATAACAATAAATACATGAAATAAATTGTTTGTTTATGCTGATTCCAAATATATAAAATCCATTAGGTTTAATGTTACGCATCAAAAGCAACGAGCCTGAGAAGGGGGGGGTGTCCCTTAAAAGTCAAACGATGTTAATGAAAGTCGTTCAATAGCTAATGGCAATTACTGAGTTAAAAACGAAAATAAAACAGCAAATAATTTTAAAAACCGCGCCTTTGTCTGACAAATAAGTTAATTTTATTCTAAGTACTTTGCAAGAAGACAGTTGTATTTATTGGGGGAGGGTGTGTTTCAAAGTAAAATATAATACATTAAATGTGATAATAAATCTGTATGTGATGCTGTATGTGGTAGTCTGTTTTATTGTTCAATCAACTGAGGAAAACGTGAAAGACGTTATGTTTCTTTTAAAAGAAAAATCAGAATTGAAAGCTACTAGCTAATGAATCCGCTTACGGAGGAAATATTTTTTTAGTTATACTTTCCTAACATAGAATTTTTTACAATAGGAGGGGATATATTGCCCCATATAATGGGAGTCTATTGTCCACGTTTTAAGAAAAGATTATAGCACCTGTCACAATGTTTTGAGGCATTGAATGAATGTTTCCGTTATTACAACAATGCTTACGTACCGCCTAACAAAATATTACTTTGTTGGGTCTCTGCATATATACTTATTCCTTTAGTCTGTCGTACAAAGCAGTATTTGAGAAGCAAAGGGTATATATATTCGTCATTGCGCAGGCGTGAAGGAGGAGCTAAGGAGAAATACACGACACATGGTATGTCCCCAAACTCTTCAGTGGAGAAGATGGTCACGCGCATGACTGTATAATATACCTAGGCTGTGTTGAGCACAAAATGTGAAACTGCCTCACGATTTTGCATTTACTTTTCTTATTCTTCTTCTTCTTGCTTGGTTATTTAGAAGCGCTGATGCATAACTCCGGGCTCAGTGGTAGCTGAGATTGAACTCCGGATTCTGCACTACCAAGCATAGATCAATCCCACAGTGCCACCACAGGGTTTAATTTTTGTATAGTTCCTATTTTAGTATGTATAGATAGAAAATATTATATTACACCGTACTGAAAGTAAAATGTATATTTGATGAAGCCTAAAGGAATTGGGACCTCAGGACAATATTTGCAGTTATGCAAAAATATTCAATTATAACCCTCAGTGAGATTTATGAATGATAAGGACAATATTTTAATGGTTATATTGTACAGCCAGTAAAACAATATTTGAGATAAATAAAAAAGATTTAAGTATCTGTTTGCTAAAAATGCTGTTGTGCGTTTAAGATATAGGCGAGAACAGTAGGCATTTAGTGATTGCAGAGTAGTAAAAAAATGACATAAAGGCTAAATGCCTCAAATTACACATGGGGTATCTTCAAAATGGAAATTGTTTTGCTGTTCTGTACAAATAAAATAGTTCAAAAGCATTGTAAATCTTATCATAAAAACAAATAATTTGTTAGTAGTTTCCAAAGGAATTTAAAAGGTGATCCAAAGCCCTTGAACACTTTCAGTCATTGGAAAATATAACGATTTATATTTAGGATTATAATTTCCTATAGCGAAATTTTAGGATTCGGGGGGGGGGAGGGCTTGGGTATTGACCCGAGCTTCGATGATTGCAGAGTAGTAAAAAACGACAAGGCTAAATACCTCAAACTACACAGGGAGTAGCTAAAAAATGGAAATTGTTTTGCTGTTCTGTGCAAACAAAATACTTCAAAACATTATAAATCTTTATCATAAAAACAAACAATTTGTATGTGATTTCCAAAGCAATTCAAAAAGTGATCCAAAGACCTTGAAGACTTTCAGCCGTAGGGAAATATAACGAATTACATTTAGAATTATAATTTGTTTTTTCTAAATTTCTGTACTGGGGGGGGGGCGGGGTATTTACTCGATTTTTGGGCTAAATTGTTATGTGAATGGAATCGGATCAAAGTAAATTTCAGTGTTTGGAGTATGTTATTCAGCCCACAAAACAAGCAAAAACTCGATAAAGAAAAATTATCCATTAATATCCCGTGCTAAATGGTCCCTTCCGACGCCACTACTAGCCCGGTCGCCGATCGGGAGATATGGATGAAGGAATGAGCTTTTCGCAAAATGGAGACCCCAAATCGGTTCACAGTAGGCTACTGGAACACCTCTGAACTATCTACCGACTTTATCATCAAAGATGGTGGAGGCAGTAACGCTTTAAAAAAAAAGCCAAGCTGCAGGTATTTTCACTGTTAAAAAGGTTTGGAAGAAAGCAAGATAAGTCTGTGAACTAAGATTTGGATATTGGAAGCCACGGCATTGACAGTGGTTAAGAATGACTGCGAAATATGGGCACTTCGAAAGGCGGAGGAAGTTGTGTACACTGTTGTCACAAGCATTGTCTGAAAATAGTTTTAGGTGCTCGTTTGACTGACCCTATATCAAACAATAAGCTTTGCAAAAAAAATAGTTCAGTTCTTTGGCGGTTCTGGCCTCACTTGGACCCGGGGCAGTATCTTGATTAACGCCCTCCCCCCTCTGTCTCCCAAGAATTTTCAGACCAGATCTTAACAAAATCTTCATTTATTAACAATCTTTTCCTTTTATTTAAATCTGACTTTTATTACTTTTTATTTGTTTGATTATTTATTTGAAATTGTGCGCCCCCAAAAATTTCTGCACCCAGGGCTAGTACCCCTCTGTCCCTCTTCTAAAGCCAACTCAGGTTCAATCCTATTTTCAGGGACTGGAAAGAAAGGTTACTTGGTGAGGACTAATTTATGGATGAAGAATGATTGAATGCCAGAGATGGGTGTCAAATCTGGTGTTAAACGAAAGCCAGGTCTTCCCCAAATAGGGTAGGATGAGATCATAAGTACTTAAAGAAAACTGGGACTTTATGGGAGGGGCCAAAGAGGCTTTGAATAGATTAGAGTCAAAGAGGAGCGTGTGTTGCTGTGTTGGCATCAGGCTGAGTGCTGCAGTCAGTTGTTAGTAGTAGTAATGAAAATAAACTTCTCTACTAAAAATATCTAGTTATAAACTAATGAGCTTTTATCCTGCATAAGAGTCCCAATGGTTCTACCGTAGAGCAATTTGAGAACCGGGATCGTTTTGCTCTTCCATGCAAGTAAAATAATTCAAAACCATAATAAATCCTACCACAAAAACACAGGTAATTCATGTGTAGTTTGTAGAAAATGAAGGAGAAACGGTAAGATGTTTTCCAAAAAACTGAGTGCACTACAAGACGGCCAATTGATTCAACGGTTTGGCTTTATTCGCCTTTGCTAGGTTAATTTTGGTCGAAGTACAAACTGTTTGACTTCAGATTCGTCTCACCACTGAGGTCAAACTGCCTATGCAATACCATCCTTAAGAGCTCACAGAAGTGCAAACAGAGTGCAACCAGTCTTTTCCCTACATATTCAGGAACATATTTTACCATTACCAACTCATTCATTAGAGAGAAGACTAAACAACCACTCGTTATTGATAAAGTCATAAGCAGTCTATGGCGATATTGGGGACCCATGGTTAGAATGGGTAGCAATCGCTTTCCTCATGATGTTTGGTATTGGACTCCTCCAGTAGTTCGAAGGCCTGGACGACAGAAGGCTACAATTAGAGGATGCCTAGAAAATGACGCAGCGCTCTCAAGAACAACCCGTGATGAGCTTTGGCCGAAGACGTTGGAGAGGTCATTGTGGAGTGGCATCGTTGCCGCCTTATACGCCGACCGGCGTGAGAACTCCAAAGTCTAAGTAAGTAAGTATTTTATCATATTTTGATACTTTTTTATGTCAGACCATTGATGCCGGAGTCTTTGCCCCATTCCTCACGAAAAATCTTATTCCGTTCCTTTGGTAAACATGTTGATTTAGCTGGATTTGAGTTTTTAAGTCCATAACTCCTTACCTACGCCTGTAGTGTCTAATGTTTGATCCATATTAATTTGTGTTTTTATTATTTTGACCAAAAGCTTTAGTTTTTTTTCAACATGGCTGATTATGCTCTCTTCGATGCGTCAAATTATTTAGCTTTGCTCGAAAATTGCTCAAACATTTATTAAAATGTAATTCATTTTAATTGCACTTCTTTCTAGTTATGCAAAGAAGAATGGACTGCCACATTTGGAAAGAGTAAGTTTGCCTAGAGTTGGAGCTTTGCAAACCATCCTAGAAACGCTCAATACCCCAAAGACAATTGAAGACAATAACTTGAATTTGAAGAGCTCTGAAGGTATAGTTTCTTTTATTAAATTGATGTAGTTTCTTTTATGAATATATTTATAGGGGTTTCTTGACTCTTTGGAAAGGTTACTAAAGCAAAGAGCTGATAGAGGACGGTTAATTTTTTCAAGTTAAAACGACCCGTGACATAGCTAAATTAACTTCAGCTGATGTATTTGATAAAAAGCGGAATAGCTGATTGAAAGCGAAATTCTCTAAAATTTTGCTAAAACGTTTCTCGAAAAAAAAGAACGTTTTGGAAATATATCAAAGGAAGAATACTAATAGCATGTTCTATTGGTACTGTATGTTTAATAAAACCTCCTTTTTCTTTGTTTAGTTTTTTATCTCACATCTTCTCTTTTCATCGAAGACAGACTACATTAAAACTAATTAAACACCTAACCACACGAAATTTAGACGTCTTCTACAGTTCTATTGTTAATTTTCAGCAAAACTGGACGCACTTCAAGTCACCATATACTACTAAAAATAAATTCGTAGACCAACAAAACTTGCCTTCCCGTAATAAAGGGTGTTCTCTCCCACAGGAGCCGCTTCTTACGGTGACTTTTCCTTACTATCTCGTAATCACAATGAGATTTTGCTAATTTCAAGAATTAGTTAGCGCTAATTTAAGCAATTTCTTAGACCACACTGCTTTTCCATTAAAAACAAAAAAAATTTTTAAACACGAAAAACGGGTTTTATTTTTATAACAAGAAGTGAACAACAAAACATTTATTTTTGCACAAAATCAAAGATTATTTCGCCCCAACATCGGGGTGAATTACTAAACGTAAAAAAAAAAAAATTAAATAAAGCAAAAAAAAAAAAAAAACAACTTAAAATAAATTAAAAAAAAACAAAAAAAACACAAAAATATACAAAAAAGCAAAACCGAAATAAAAATAAAAAAAAATAAGAAAAAAAAAAAAAAATTAATTAAAAACATACATGCACTGAATGTCTTTCAACTGGCTAATTCAGTTGAAAGACATTCAGTGCATGGAAGTGTTTAATTAATATGTGAGTTTTGTTCTTATTTATTTATATTTTTCTTTCGTTTTTGCTTTTTGTTCTCTTTATGTGTTTAGTATGTTTTATTGTAATGTAATTTAAGTTGTTTTTTTTTTTTTGCTTTATTTATTTATTTTTTTTTTAATTTGTGAAATGAACACCGTAGTGGGTCCCAAAAAATCGGATCTTTTGTTAAAAATTAATTGTTTTGTATTTCACTGCTTGTTAGAAAATTAAAACCCGTTTTTCGTGTTTAAAAATTTTTTTTGTTTCTAATTTAAGCCAATCTGAAGTTTCAAAAAAGCTTTCAGCCAATCAGGAAATATTATGAAAAATTCTGATTGGCTCAAATTAGCGCAAGTTAAATCTCTGTATTAGTAAAATCTTATTGTGAATGGGGTGTTAAGTGATTCTCGTAACGGTGACATATTAATTGTCGAAAAAGAAAATCTACCAATGGTATATCCTTCAAACAGGAAGCTTGTGTTTATTTTAAATGAAAATTTGACGATAAAAAAAAAAAAAAAAAAAAAAAAAAAAAAAAAATCTGGAATCAATTCGAATTAAAAAGAAATTCATCCACTTGAAGACAAGTGTGGAAAAAGCGTGGCTGCCAAAGCGAAATTTTGACTCCTGTTTGAATGTTCCTATAGAAGTTCTGCTTGAAAAGGGAACTAAGATCTAATTGGTAATTGGAGCCTATTATTTAGCCTAAGGAAAATGAAAGGGGGTGACACCGGATTAAAACTATCTAGTTAACTATCAGACGAATGGTGGCTACCCTAACAAAACTCCCAACCCATCATTGCACCTCCTGACTGAGTGGTCATGAAAAAGAAATCAGCATTTTTGGTCTGGACTATTAGCCTTAGTAGCTTTGTTCGGCAGGGTAAAGAAAATTACAATTTGTCCCAAGTAAGCCTACCAGGTTAAAGTCACCTAATTTATTGAACTTGCAAGATTTTTCCTATCATGCCCAGTCCTTCTTTATGCAGACTGGACTTTTTGGTATTTTTTTATTTTTTTAAATGGTCATAGTTATTTGTTCTTTTAAGAAATTGTAATTCCTTAAAAGAAAAAAAAATCCTGATTAGTTATTATTTACAGAGAAATTTCAGCTTTAACAATATAACATGGAAGGTTCATTATGTCAATTATCCAGTTTTCTTTGAAATTTCCTATTTTTTTACGAGGATACCAGACATACACTGTCAATGACGCTAGTAGTTTTCAGCTCATATCTTAAAATATTAAATGTGCATATTATCTTTCTGTTATATTATCTTTCTTTTATATATCTTTTGTCATTTTATCTTTCCATATAACATTTTTATTATTATCCTTTTATTATATTTCCATTATATTATCATATTTTCTTTCCATTTAAAATTTTTGAGGATCCAATTCTTATAAGTTTCCCATTCTCTTCGAGACAACTGTGAACTTTAATTACCACCTAACTACCAAATGAATTACAATATTCCATTTCAGTTCAACCGAGATATTATTCAATGAAGGTCATAAGAGGTAATCCGTGTATTGGACCAATAAATGCACAAGTCTGGATATTTTCTGCTTCTGGCTTTACTTATAATAAAGTTTGTTTTAAACTTTACCAAATCCCATTTTTTACAATTCCTACGTCTTTAAATTACCAAGGACAATGAAATAAAATCTTATCTTTTGAATTGGTCAAGTCAAAACTTATACAGCCTTATGGCTTACTGACTTGACTTAAGTCCCATCCATCCTCGAAGGTTGTTTTGGGGCCTCTTCATTCACTATGTTATTGATGTGGCGTCTGTATGGGCATCTATCTTCAGACAGGCGTAGAAGTTGCGGCAGGTTGAATGTAGAGAAGTTGTTTTTCTGATCTCTTCGGGGGCCGACCTCTGGGGCGAGAAGCATGCACGCGACCATAGAAGACTATTTTCGGAAGACGGGAATTTTCATACGCTGGATGTGCCCTAGCCACCTAAGTTGTTGCGGTTTTATTTTGTCAAGTAGGGTGTGTTTGATCTTGAGGCTTTCAAACAGCCTAATATTGGAGATCCTGTCCAGGTACGTATTGCCCGAAGTATGGCAAAGTGACTTTGTTTCGAATGTGGCTAGGCAACGTTGGTCATCTGTTTTGAAGGCCCATGATTCACAAGCGTAAATGACAATGGGAATAATCAGTGTGTTGAAGAGTTTTGTTTTTAGCAGTGTCGACAAATTCTTGTTCCTCCAGATCGGCTTCAAGGCTTTAATGCTTGAGTTGGCAAGCGCCAGGTGCCTCAATATCTTTCGAGTGGTTGTTATCGGACGTTATAAGCCTACCAAGATAGGTGAAGTCTTCGACCCATTCTATATTGTCACCACCGAGCTTGGGACTTAAACTTCCTTTGTTTTTCGGCTTTCGTCTTTGAGAAATTGATGGCCATTCCAAAGCGGTTTGTGGTTGATTGAATGTTGTTGGCCTGGGACCAAAGATCCTCAAGGTTCTCATTTATTTGGTCTACGTCGTCTGCATGAGCTAATTTATCAATCAATATTTCCCTGGTGAGGACACCTGACGAGTTGGCAAGGAGTGATATGACAGCGGTAAGGAACAGGTTAAACAGTTTCGGTGAAAGCAAGCAACCCTGCAGCACACCAGTCGATGTTTCAGAGCTATCGGAAAGACCCTTTCCCGTCATGACGTGGCTTCTGAAATTTGATTACATATCTCTCATCAATGATACTACGTTTTGTAGTATACCAAAGGGGAGAAGAATGGGCCACAGACCTTCTCTCCATATGAGGTCGAAAGCCTGCTTAAAGTCAATGAAAATGTGGAAAATACTACGTCCAAGTTCAAGATATTTCCCATAATCTGACGGACCGTAAATATCCGATCAATCGTTGACCTGTTTGGGCGGAAACCGGCCTGATATTCTGGAATAACAGTTAAAGCTATAGCTCTTATACACTCCAGCATTACTCTAGTGTGTATTTTAGTGGCGTGGCTAGTAAGGCTTATGGGCCGGTAGTTATCACAGATTGCTTTCTTATGGTGTGGAACTATTGTGGCTTTACACCATGAGGAGGGGAAGTGACCTTCTTCCCAAGCAGCAGTAGCAATTTTTAAGTATAGATGAACAACGGGATTGCAATCTACTTTTAGTAACTCCGGTTGGATTTCATCTGGGCCTGCAGTTCCATTTGTCCTTAAACCCTTGATAGCCGATTCTATCTCAGAACAAAGTAGGGGTGGGCTTGGGTCTGCGGGGATTACGGAGAGGCTGTTAGGCACCGCTGGTTCTGGGAGGATCGTTGAGTTTAATTTGCTCTCAAAGTGTTCTTTCCATCTGGTCCGGATCCCGTCTGTAATTTGGATCTGGTTACCATCTTCATCATGGAGGGTACAGATCTTTTAGTCCCTTTTTTTGGTTAGTTCCTGCACTCGCCTGTACATGAAGTTAATGTCACCTTTCTTGAATGCCATTTCGTATTGCTGATATTGTTCCCTTATATAGGAGCGGTGAGCACGGCGAGTGGCTTTCTCTCACACGTTTCAATCGTTTGTACTTATCCCGACTTTCCCTATCTAGTTTGTTAGTGCGGTTGCGTGTTTCTTCGCATAATGATATTATATCATCCGTGATCCAAGGCTTTTGGTCCACCTTTTGGAGTCCCAGGGTCGACTGGGCTACATCGTATATAACCTGCGAACTACTCTTCACAAGATTATCTATGTTATCCGTTGATAGAGTTAGCGGGGATATTGAGAGGAATTCAGAAATTCTTTCGGAAAGAGCAGCGGTGTATTTTTGTCGGATAGTTGGTCTTTTAAGAGGTCTATTCTGAATCTGGGGGGCTTTTTGGAGAGCTCGCTCTCCAAAAAGCCCCGCGGTCGCTTCTAGACGTTATTTAAATGAAGTCATAACAAGCGAGTGGTCGCTATCGAAGTCGCCGCCAGCCAAAGTGACTGTGTTTGTGGTGGAAGATTTCCAGCGTCTAGATACGAGGATATAATCAATTTTAAGTCCTTCCATCTGAGGAGGTCCAGGTTGTTGTACGTCGGGCTCTGCGTTTGAAGAATGTGTTAGTGATAATGAGAGCACTATCTCGGCAAAATTTGATTAGGAGCTCACCTCTTTCGTTCAGCTGGCCATGGCCAAATTTACCCATCACGTCCTTGTTGTCAGATGGGTCGTCACCGAAAATGCCGTTGAAGTCCCCGATGACAAACGCTATATCTTTTTTTGGCACGGAGTCCACTAGACACTGAAGTTGAAGATAGAAATTTTCAGATTTTTCATCATCTCTGCTAGATTCAGTTGCATGTACTTGGATGATCGAGAGATTCGCTGGTGAGCCTTTCAGGCGGATCATGATCAGACGTTCAGAGATGGGTGTTGGTGCGATTAGGGATCTCCTAGCTCTACTAGAGAGTAGGAAGCTAACTCCCTGCCAGTGTTTCCTATTATTGCGTCTTGACAGTATAAAGAGTAGCGTCACCAAGTTTTTCTTCGCCAGTGAATGGGAGGTGGGTTTCGGATAGCCCGTCTACGTCCCAGTTGTAACGGTTTATCTTTCTCAGGAGTCGTTCCTTCTTTCCTTGTTTTGCAAGTGTTCTGATGTTGAGGGTATCAATTGATAAAGTCGATTTAGGTGATAAAATGGCCTCCGAGGGTGGAGTTGTCAAAGTCGAGGTATTCGCACGATTTGCGGTCGTCGTATCGTCGGCAGCCCCGGACGCGGTAGCATCGTCGGTTTCCCCGGACCCGGTAGTACTGGTTCTCATATTCATTTGTTTGCTCATAATCATCATAAATTGAAAAAATATGATTGAAAATTAGGGAAATTGTGAATTCAAATCTTAATGAAAAAACCTCCAATTGCAGTTATACAGTTTTTGGCAGTAGCTGCCGAAAAAAAGAAGAAAGAGAAATGGTGAAAAAAAGTAAAACTTTGAGTCACCAAACAGCTTAAGAACGGGTAGCTTTCAGTAGCTTTCGGGTAGTCACCAAGTAGCTTTCTTTTGAAGGCATAGTTGACTTTAGGAATCAATAGATTGTTGACATCTGGGGACGGACAGCCCTATCGATTTTATTATTAATTTTCTTATGGATTTTCACGGCTCAACATGGCAACACTGACAAAAATGTGGTAAGACGAATTCCATAATTTTCAACGACCAAAAGAAACCTTGGGAAAGCGCGTGGTTTCAGTTATGAATAGACCTAAAATGGGTCCAGGGGCGAAAAAAGCGTGCATCCCGATGTACTCGGTACTTTAAATGTTGTACAACCTGCAGTGGGGGCAATTCACGAAAATTATGAGGGGGGGGAGGGGGAGGGGAATGTATTTTCCAAATTTAGGGGGGGTAAATGAGAATACTCAAAAAGGGCCTTTTCTCAATGAAAGGTCCCAAAAAGGTCAAATTATGGGTTTATTCAACCTGATATATGTGACTTTTTATCACTTAAAATTTAGTGCTTCTAGCCAAGGACATATCTAGGGGGGAGCTACCTGGATTAAACAACCCCCCTTTCCCACGAAAATTTTGTCCGAGTCATACAAAGGCATCAAAAACATGTAATATATGTCCATGGGAAGTTGTTTTTTTTTTTTTTTTTTTTTTTTTTTTTTCATGGTTGGTAGTGTAAAGTGCCGAATTATTGGCAACATTATGGCTAGTGTAGAGAAGCTTTTATGTGTGGCACAAAACTAGTTTGATTTAGAAGCTAATGAAAATATTTTCCGTTTCTTCCGTTACACATACTGATTATTACCGATAAAAAGACGCGGGGCTTTGTTAGGTATAAAAAATTATTTTATGTCTTTTTGGTTTCTGGAATGCAAGTATATTAGGTGTAATAACTTTACGCCTAAATAAATCTTATGTTGACCACAAACCACTTCAGGAAAGTGTTATACTTGTAACTTGCCAAGTATGCAGAACCCACTTCGGGGGGGGGGGAGTGCCTGCCAAGAAGAAATATTTTTTATTTTTTGTATTATATTTTATTCAATACAAGAGAAGACATAGGATTGTCGCAATAATGCAAATCAACAGGTTGGCGCAAATATAAGTGAAAATATGCATAATTAGGCTGTAATCTTACCGGGGGGTGTCCCAACCCTAATTGCGCCACTGACCTCAGCGGCCTCCTTATCTCACCTGTATATACTATTTCAGGCAACCTTTAGGGAAGTAAAACCGCGGTGCTGGGACGCGAATACCTTTATCAATGCACGCACTCATGACACCAACTGCACAATTCTGTTTCTTTTCAGAAAGTTTTTTTTTCTTTTTCTTTTTTTTAGTGAGGTAAAGCTATGTTCTATTCCAGAATGTCACAAGCACATGAAGTATATTGTTGATGTAACTATAGCCTACACAAACGGAAAACCTTTGGATATTTTTGATATATTGATTGGTAGATCTGAACCCAGAGATACTGTATTCCACTACAGAGTTTACTCAGTATCACAGGTAATGTTTCCTTATTATAATTCAGATTGACACCAGGTAAAATTTATTCTGGAATTAAGAAAGGCGAAACGTGGTATACTGTCACGATATACCCGGCATTTAAAGCGTCCACTATGTTTGTAAAGAGTGGATACAAGGCACGGTTAATAAACTGCTGTATGTAAAATGGTCAAAAGAAAGTTATAATGCCAAAGTTCGATTGTCGAAGGCCTCAGATGCTGACTGTAGCAAGTAGAAGAAGGTGGCGTTAGGCTAGATATTTGAGGGTTGAAGGCTTGTGCTACCAGCCTCAGTAGCACGTAGAGAGGTGTTGTGAGGTTATCTGTTGGTTAGTTAATTCTTCTGTTGAATTTCTACTTAAACCATTCAAGCAAAAAGCATAGAAATTTATGTACAACAATTTTTTACTCATGAGAATGTATATAGGATTTAAAAACCTAGAAATAAAATTAAAATGTGGCATCAAGCGTGCATAAGCCATCAAACGCCCTAGTTGTACACCGTAGAGAGAGTAGGGAGGTGATGTTAGGCTGTATTTTTGAGGTTCAAAGGCTTGAGTGAGTGGGGGAGATGATGAAAAGCCAATGAAGCTGACGAAGTGGAATTTGGTTGCTATATACCGGCAAAGCCGTCGCCTATGAGGGACTGAAGAAGTTGGTTTTGCTAGTACTTATTCACAAGCTAGAAACTTGCCGTCGCCTATGAGGGGCTGAAAAAGTTGGCTCTTCGCTAGTACTTATTTATAAGATTGGAATTTGAATTGTTCCACAGTGATATTTAGAAGGATGAAAAATGGGATAGGTTATAAAAACTCGAATCAAGGAACGCCTAAAAAAGGCAATAGGAGAGCCTAAAAAAAAAAAAGAAGCAAGAGCTTGACAGGAAAAGGAAGGTGGGAAAAAAGGTGCAATCGAAGATGGAGAGAAAACGGAAATGTGGAACGCCTGAGCTTCTGACCGTGGTGAGCAAATGGAAAGAAATGATGTCGGGCTGTATTTGCAAAGGCCAGAGCAAGCACAAGGAAGCTAGACAAAGAACCGGCTATGAATGGCCTGCAGGCCCGAGTGAGCATGGGAAAAACTGCACATGCACACAAACTTGATTTTATATATGTAGATGCGAGAAAGACTAGGATTTCTAGTTCTTAGATTTGATAAAGATAAACTACTCAGGTGGGTAGAAAAACCTACTAAGGGTTGTAGACAAACCTTTGTGGCCTCTGTTAGGCTATATCGACAAACCATTTTCTTGATTTTTTCTTTAATATTGCCTTAGGGAAAAGGTTGAAAAGTCAACCCTTATTTTGTCTCGTGTTTCTCTTATTTTACAGGAGATATTTTAGTATGATTGTTCGAAAAAACATAAGAGGAAAAAATCCAATTTATTTCTTTTTCATAAATGTTCTATATCGACTATCGATAAGGTTTGCTTTTTCCCTAAAGGATTTTTTAGGAAGGCGTTTCGTACTTTCTAAAATAACAAAACGAAGTAATAAAACAATCGGGAAGTAAGTAAAAATTCAACTGTTTTGTAAGGCCCCTCTTTCTGAGGTTTCGAATTAAAGTTCACCTGTGGTTTATATGTTACCTGTGACCTGTGAGGGCTATTTGGTTTCTGGCTGGTTCCAAAATTGCATATGTGGATGGAACATAAACCCTTAATTTCAAAATATATGCCTTTCGGTTAGCATAAGCGCGTATAACTGCTACCATCAGCTGCTAACAGAGACAAAAATAACTCGTCTTTTTTTTCTTTTTTTTTAACTCCCTCTGTATAGCCTTTCATAGAAAGAAATGAAATGATTCTATTCCTACTTTTCGGTAAATATTTTTAAAGAAGTTTCGATAGAATAAATTTATTAATATCCCTTCTTAGAATCAACGGGAAAAGATTGGGCACAAACAACAACAGAAAAAGTGAAAAACGAAAAAAAGTTATAGTAAACACATACAAGCAACAGCATACTACATTTTAAAGCATCAATTTCAGGAGCTGTACCCAGTCTTGGTCTAGTAATTCTAGTTCTAGTTACTCATGGTCTAGCAGAGCTATTTCTTTATGTACAACATGCGTCATATAATAACTATCAGGGAACAATTAAAAACTGGAGCAGTATATCTCCGGTATGCGGTTGGTTTTTACACACAAAAAAAAATAACAATCAAACAAAATCAGTGGCTTATTGGTGATGCTACGATTATACCTAGAAAGGGATTTTCGATCCAGTAATTCTCTCTAGCTGTTTTTAACACTGAAAAACATAACTTCAGTTTTCCGCAATTTTTAGAGCTCTTCATCTGGGGTTCAGCAATGGAACATGCCAGATAGCTAAATTCACACCACCCAAATTAGTGATGTACATAGGGGTTCCAGGTTGTGTTGAGTTCGTTAAGATACAGGCAGTTGATAGGGCGCTGGTGGGCTATTTTCTTTTGCACAGACTAGGTTTATGGACGCCGGCCCAGCTGTCCTGAGGTGTAACTAGCTACTCTGACTTGGTAAGACTAAAATCCAGGGGTATATAACATGCAGTTGAGAAGTGACTGGGCTATGTATTCTTCCTTGATACGAGCACCTCCACAAAAGGAAGAATGTGGTATTGGATCTCAACATCAGTGGTATGTTGTCTGTGATCAGTGGTATGTTGTCTGTGATCAGTGGCATGTTGTCTGTGAAAGTCTGTGTGATCTATATGAAAGTCTGTGATTCGTCTATGTTTCCAAATTGTATCAAGTATATAAGATATTTAGGAAATTTAGAGCCTGAGATTTATTTTGATAATCTGATAATAAGGATAATCTGATAATTTGATAATGGGATTAATTTGTGAAAGAGCGTACTTCAGAGCTTGGTTTTAACACGCTTATTTAAGGTGAGTTGTTTTTCAGCGAAAATCCTCTTTCCTACTCTAAGGGGCTATGAGGGATAACCATAAAGATGGGAAAAGGAATAGAGCAATGAGCGGCTCTCGGTAGTTGATTTCCATTTATCTATTCTTCCGACACAAATATTTTATTCTAAAATTTAGCCTGACCCAAGGTTAACGGCGAAATCTGTCAACGAAATTTTGCAGAATCCGCCCACTATTCTGGCCTGTATTTTCAACACTGAGACCTAAATATGATCTAATTTAAGCAGGGGTGAATATTGACGAAAATTTAGGGCTGAGGGGGGGGGCATTTTTTTTATAGGAAGATATGAAAATGGGTATTTTCAAAATCGAGGGGGGGGGGTCATTTCATTTTTTCGATTATTCTAGTGAAAATACCGAGAAAAGGTGTTCTTCAAAATCTGGAGCATAGTCCTGTAGCCAACCATTGGAATCAATTAGTGCCCATGAATCTTAGACCCAAAGGGACAGGGATCTGGAATAAATCTGAGAACCTCGGCCCTACAACACGAACAAAAGAGGGACATAATTATTATTTTTGTTCTTTTTCAAGGTCCTGAAAAATCATTTTATTTACAGAAGAGAAGAGGGTTGCGATACTCAAGGAAATGACTTATTTCGTCAATTGACTATTTTTAATTCATAGCTTCTCGTGAAAAATTCAGAAATTGCTACTTAGATGTATGACGAATATGCTGAAAAAGACGAAATGCTTGAAAATTTCTACAGAACAATCCGGACTATTCTATCCGAATTTTTCTTTCCGAGCAGGGATCTGGAAAAAATCTGGGAATATTCTGCTATACAACAACAACGCAAAAGTGGCAGGATTAGATTTGTTTTTTTCTTTTTTAAGGTCCTAAAAAGAAAACGACACTCTAGGAAACGAATACTTTCGTTAATTGAATATCTTAAATTTATAACTTCCGGAGAAAAATTCAGAAATTGCTGCATGGATGTATGACAGATATGTTGAAAACGACAAAATGCTTGAGAATCAATACAGAACAATCAAAAATATCTGGATTTTTCTTTCCGAATTATTCTTTCCGAACGGGGATCCCTACAACAAGAACAAAAAAGTGGCATAATTAGTTTTTTTTTTTTTAAGGTCCTAACAACTAAGTGACACTAGGAAATGAATTATTTCGTTAATTGACTATCTTTAATTTTTTAGCTACCTGAGAAAAATTCAGAAATTGCTACCTGGATGTATGACAGATATGCTGAAAAAGACGAAATGCTTGAGAGTTACTACAGTACAGGGGTCTATCCGGACAAAGATTACACTCAGTTTAGGAAGATGAAACCGAGGAAACTGCCAACGGACTATACCTACTTTATTCTCCTCCACCTTTTCTTCATTGCGTCCTCTTTGTTTCATCTCTCACTTTTATCTAGTTTATGGAGTGCGCTCGTTGCCTAATTGAGTGAAAGAGATATTGATCGTTTTGTAGGTTAGTTTTACAGGAGTGTTGCTGTGGTCTGTTTGCGTGGAATTCTTGTTTTGATAGGATATTTGTGTTGTTCATTTGAAATAGGGTGAGTGATGTAGGTTATTAGTGTTATTTATTTGTTGTAACTGGATCTAGCTACGGTCTGTTGTGTTGCCTCTATTTGTGGACGCTATATTATTTTAATTTTTAATTCCCATATTCAATATTCTATTCTGATCATAGTAATGTAACAAGAGAGAAAAATAAACAAGCATAGAGATAAACAAATAATTAACAGAAAACACATAAAGACAAATATTGCTTGCTGTTTTGGGAAGCATCAGGTAATATTTGCTAAAGCATATTTAAGGAGAGATTGGATCTGAGTAGTTGGCCTGCTAGATTTGTAATACTATATCTTTCGGGATGGGGGTTCAAGTCTTGGTGTCGCCAATTATTTAGTTTGGAGCTTGGGTCAGTGGCGTGAGTCTGGGAGCTTGGTCAGTGTTAACCCAAATCCAAATGCGTCCTTGGAGAAATCCAAGGAAAGTAATCAGAAGAGTTTATGAAAGCAGAGGATGGTTGGCCCAACTTCTCATTGCACTTCCTGACTGATAGGTCAAGAAGCGGAGATCAGCACTGCCGGTAGGGACTGTAATTTAAAGCACTGTATATCTTACCTTATCTTCTGTTGAAGGAGGGGGCAATAGGGATAATCCCCCTAAGAAATTCACTGAATTTGAGAAGAGGTTTTTTTTATGATATGAATTTGTACCTCGCCCAGAAAACATTTTAAATAGTGTTATGCCTCCTACTTATCTTAATAAGTAACATAGCATTGTTATGATCATTTCCAATTGTTTCTATCGAATTGTTGGGTCTCTAAGCCTGTGGTTGGACACATAACTAAATATTTGCAATATCCTACAATGGTGAAAGGGAAGCCTGGCTTGTTTTATTGAGAAGGGATCATTTAGTTGATTGAAAACCTCTCCCCCTCCTCTTAAGAGTTTTGCATCTGAATATTAAATTTTCTTTGCTTTCATCACTTCCCTGTGTGTCTGAACTGTAGCATGTTATGAATAGATATTCTAAGTAAAACTTGAAATTATCTTCTGTATCGGTGATAAAGTATCCGGGTTTTTGATAAAATTATCTTAAAAGTGATGTGCAGTTTTGTTTACCCAGAGCTGTTTATTTTGTATATGAATAGAAATTGAACTTGGAAAAGCCGACGTGAAGGGCGAAAGGCATTATAGTGAAAATCTGGCCACCTATCTGGCTACCTGAAATAAAAGTTGCTAGTCCATTGCAAGGACATTTTCCTTTCAGAATTCTAAACCAAAGCTTAATACTAAATGAAAAGTTGAGTAAAAAAAAAAGTGTTGTATGCAAAGTAGGAAGGTTGGAGTTTAGAGTTGTGTATATTGTTATAAATGTTAACGGCAGTTTTTATCTCCGTTCGGCAACCTTGGTCAGTAGAGAGGTTTTATACTTCAAAAGAGGGATTTCTAACTCATCTTGTTTAGCGTTTCTCTAGAAATAAAAAAAAGCATGTTTTTCGAGCCTTTTTTAGAAAAAACGCTAGGGGTAAGAGGGAGGCTAGTACTGTGTCAAGCAGAAAAGGCTCTGTGAACATCATGGGGGAGGGATTGAGTCAAATATCAATGGGCTTGTAGTGGTGTCGACTTTAGGAACCGCTCAAAGTCAAATTTACATCAGATCACTAATTTGTGTTTAAATTGTAGTGCAACATCACCAAACAAGGAGCCATATGGGGGGAGATATCATGTCTACACACTTTAAATACTCATCAGTATGTTAAAAATGGGTATTGTTCCTATACTAAGATTTTAGCACTGTATTTTAGCTTTGAGAATTTGTTTGTTTCTCTTTCTTCTGTCTCTCTCTCTCTTTTTCCTCTGTCTTCTGTCTCTACCTGTTATTCTTCTTCCTATTGAAAAGACAAGAGGGATTTCTAAAACCATTAAACAGAGTTTCTAGCTAAAATACCATATCTCCAAAAAAACATAAAATAGAAGATAACTAGAAAATAGAAGATTGCTCAAGGGCTTCTTTTAAAAAGAATAGAAGATAACCAGAAGATGGAAGATAACTAGCAAGTAACTAGAAGAAAAAATAAAAATAGAAGATAGCTTCTTGGAGAGCCAAGAAGAGGGCTTCTTGTAAAAAGTAAATAAATCTGCTTTCAGACATTGAAGACCAAGTAACTTTACATTTTGACATTACTATCATAATTTATATTAGGAATTATAATTAATTTATAATTATAATTAATTTATCATAATTATATTAGGTTTATCAGTGGATGCTTATATAATACTGTCAATCTTTAATCGTCATTGCTATTAGAAGTATCTTTCGCAGATACTTGCTTATGTGCAGTACACACACAAAAATACCCCCTTCCCCCTTACTAGAAGTCTATAACACATATATTAAGTTTGTGTCTACTAATTTGTATGTATGTATTATTTTCGAGTTTTTTTAGCCTCTTGCGTGCAGCCCTTCTGTTTTATCGTTTGAATGGATTATCCAGGCATATATTATTTAATTATTTATTTATACCCTTGTGAAAAGTAGTTCAAATTTTCGTGTGCAATATGTGTATTTATATAATAAAATTTGAAAATTAATTGGTTCAAGTCTTTGGGCCAATGAAACCGTTTTTTTTTTTTTTTTTTTTTTTTTTTTTTTTTTTTTTTACATAATAACTCTTATTTTGGTAAAAGGTTCTAAGAAGTGGTGATCTTTTGGTAAACTAAGTTCATCTATTAGGTCTTAAACCTAAAAAGAACGATTGATCATTTTCCTTGGTTAAGCTTATGATATGAGAAACTCTCTCTCTCTCTCTCTCTCTCTCTCTCTCTCTCTCTCTCTCTCTCTCTCTCTCTCTCTCTCTCTCTCTTTTTCTTTCTCTGTCTACGATTTTGGACAGTTAACAAAAAGAGATTGTGTCTACAAGTTCATTTTAACAGTTATACTGACGTCTAATTAGGGGTATGAGTCTTAAAATCTGTTTTAGTGGGTCGGCATTTTAAGAAATAAAATTTTTGAAAAAAAAAAACAAAAATATAAAGCTTCTTGAAAACAAAAATATTCTGTTGTAAATTAATGTCCTTAAAAAACTAAAAAGCTTCTACTCCTTTCCTAACTTGGAAGGCAAAATTCAAGTTCATCCTAGAATCGATTCAAGTCTTGCAAAGATCTACTTTTCAGGAAAGAAAAGCTTTAAGCCGAACTTTTCAAAGAAAAAAGATATATATAGACTTCTTCACAGAATCTATTAACCCTCTCCCATTATGGAAGGTGTGGAGATAGGAACGCGAAAACAGCTAAGCCGGGTGCTAATTTGAAATATACATCAATTCCTAAGAGTTTCATTACGCTAGCATAAATTTTTTTTTTAGGTTAACGAAAAGCACTATTCCTCCGTTTTTGTTTTCTATTTTGCTTTCCGTTTTTGTTTTCGTTTTTGTTTTTATTTTGTTTTCTATTTTTTGTTTTCAGGTTTGAAAAATCTCTAAAGCAATTGTCGGTTCTCCTTTGTATTTGATTTCAAACTTAACGAACATCTGGAGGAATTAATGTAGTCCGTAAAAGCAACGGTTAACTTTTGACGCTTAACTGACAATCGCTCACTTGTAGAGAAATGTACGCCCAAGATTCGCCTTCCGCGTGTAATAGCGGCTGAGCTAGCAGAGTCACATCAATGACTCCAACCCCAATCCAAACGATTTGCTACACCAGGACTCGAACCCTCGTCCCAAAGGACATAGGATTACGATTCCAGCGGCCATCCACTCGGCTAGGGTAACTCTAAACAGATCATCTGTTTAGTGCTTTAAAATCTTGAACAAGAAAACTATGCACAAATATAAATATTAAAAAACAAGGTACAATAGAATTTTAGTCTCTTTGTGCTCCGAAACCTTTCACAAGAAAAGAATAAAAAAAATTGAAAATCGCAATTTCAGACAATATTTCAAAAAAGACCGAAGAAACTGAAAGAAAAAGAAACGGAAAGGGTTGGTAACTGATGAGAGAGGAAATTCAAATTCGTCTCTGACAAATAAAACAGACCAAAAACCTCTAGCGTCCAGGCATTACCATAATGTGCATTTAATCATTAAAAAATGGTTTAAATAACAAAATAATATGCCTACGCTCAAAAAGCTAGGTTGAACCCAATTAAACAGAGCTTTAATTGAAATCCAAATTTGGGATAGGTTAGGATGGTCACTCGCGCTACCCTCTGCATTTGCGTAAATTGACGCCACTGTGTCTTAGATCTTATTGCCTACCTGGGGTCATAGTCCCAAAGAAAACATCGTCAAATGTGGGTTAAAACGTTCTTTCCTCGAATTTATATCATCTAAGCCTCTTAAAGATTTTTTTTTTTTAACTATTGCGCATTTTGTGACTACGAAACCGGTTCTTACCAACCAAAATCGGACGGTTTGTCAGCTTGTATTTTTAGTGTTTTTCTTGCGATACCAGGTATCCATTAAAAATAATATGCCGGTATAGGTTGAAGCCTAGGTGCCCAAAACATAGTTATGCAAAATAAGTTTTTGAGACATAGATAAAATTCTTAAACTCTTTATTACTAAGCAATTCACGTCTTAAATTCGAGCTTTTAATTTAAGTAAAGAAACCAAGGAGTATGAAAGCTTCATGGAAAAAATGGCCCTAATTTGGCCCCTTATCCATCATTTCAGGAAAGAGGCACTAATCTTAAATAATACATCCTAGATAAGAGGTCTCACTTTGAGGCTTTGCTTACCTCAACATAGTGGTGTAGCACCTTTGTTGAGGCTCCCAAAATTTCGCTTGCCTTGGGCTTCTAAACTTAAACCCAAGGGTATATATGATAATCTTAATTTTGCAAAAGAGCGAAAGTGAGGTTTTAGTCATTTCCTGGGATTAATTTTTAGATTATTTGAGCTAGAGGTTTTTTGGATTTGCATGGGAATTTCTATTTTTAAGATTTTTTGAGCTAGAGGTTTATAGGATTTTCCTCGGAATTTTGTGTTTTTAACTAGATGTTTCTAGGATTTTCCTGGAAATTTTTATTTTTAAGATTATTTGAGTTAGAGGGGCATTTAGGCTCTTCGTGCGAATTTCTGTTTTTAAGATTATGCAAGATGGCTAAACAGCGTCTTTGTGGTCTTTGTCAGGTAGTTTTTGAGTTAGGGGAGGGGATACAATATTCAACTTGATTATGACTAGTTCCCTGAAAGGCCTAGATAAGCCCCCTGGCATTGGGTGGATTGAAAGGATCTTTGAAACTAACGCTAGACACTACCCATAAATATTAGCTTTCCCCCTCTGAAACCGCTATATTTCTATTTATCCTTAACTCTAACTTTGAGTTTAAAATCCCGTCTTCTGAAGAATTCTGTTTATACCCTATGCTTACTCTAGTCGTACATGACGACTTGAGAAATGTCAGTGATTTGTAGATGGCTCGTTTTTTCGTTCATTTTAAAGTCATATTTGTGCTAGAGAAGCAGATGAACTTTTTTTGAAAAATTCTTTTCTTAAGTATTTCACATTAGTAGTTTTACGTTGTACTGATTAGTAATTATTATATTAATTAGTACCATAACTTTTAAATTTAGTAATTAGTACATTAGTAACATAATCTTATTTTTACGAATTCAGTATATATATGAGGAAACTGTTTCTATTAGCTTTCATCTTTCCTAATTCAAAAACAAATGCATTCAGCTTTTATTTCAACTTGTCAATCATATATAAAGTGTCATTTTAACTTGTAAAAATGGCAAGTTTATTTTGACTTGTCATTTCTTTTTAAAGTTGAACATAGTCCAAATCACCAGATTAACGCATGGGATACGCTTTGTGGCTCTGTTCATTTGACTCACAACATAAGAACTGGAAAGATGCCATTTTCAGATTTATGGTTTCTAGCCCAATAGTATCGTATATTTTATGATATATTGAGGTTGTTATATGTTTTCTTTTAGTTTTTCAGATGGGTTTTGGATACCGTGGGGTTTCGAGGGGGATGGCTAGAATTTTAGTGATAGTCATAATGTATATACTATTTAGTGTTGAGACACAATTTGTTCCTTTTATTTATTTGTAATTTATGCCCTTGATGTAAAAACAAAGATTATAGCTAACAACATGTGTAAATGCCTGTCTTTATGTTAAATAAAAGCCTCTAGCGACCCGATGTGGGTCTTAAGAACTATTTTGCTTATTTTTTGTGTAAAGACATTTTGATAATTATAGCGACTTTGCTATTAAAAATGTGTAAATACAAAATTTCAAAATTAATCCTAATTTTACTAAAAATTTGAGCATGCAAAAACAGTGAAAACCTGTAAGTGTTTTTGCTTTGTGGTTGAGAATGCCCAAAGCTGATGTTTAGTTTTGAGCTGATATCTGGCAACAGTGGCATACATCATTACATCAATTATGTATTTGGATTGCGAACAGTTAGCAATGTTTGCCAAAGGGTATTCTTGATTAAGTAGCTAAGTAATACGATTCTATTTAATGGTGTTTTCACTTTAGAATACAATATTCTTTAGAATATTGTATTACAAGATTAATTACATGTTTATACAATATTACAACTATTAAAATATTACAACTATTACAATATTATAACTCTACAATATTAATTAGAATACAATACACAATATCCTACTCTTCTGCTATTATATCGCGTTTCAGTTAGTATCAAAAGTATCAGGTGTCAGTTAGTATCAAAAGTATCAATTAGTATCAGAAGTATCAAGTATCAGTTAGTTTCTCTGTCGTTCAAAAAAGTTCAGTTGTCGACATAAAAGTTATAAGTTCAAAGTAAATAATGAATTGATAACGTTTAAAAAAAAGTTGTTTTTTTGTCGACACAGAAATTATTCAATCCAAGGTGCAAATTCAGAATGGAAGGTGAATCGATGATATTTGTAAAAAAAAAAAATGATGGTTTGTTTGTGTTCAAGAATATTAAGGAGAAGTAAAATCAATTAATTAACTGAATAAAAGCTGACAGTCGGTTAATTTTGTACTAAACAAGTTTTTATTTGAAACAGTATAATGTTTAGTTTTGAAAATACTTGGAAATATTTTTTTTTTCAATTGGAAATGAAAATTTTAAGAACTGAATTGATCTAATCAATTGAGCATTGATCGATTGAATTTGAAACAGTTTCAAATTTTTTTTTTTTTAATTCAGAAAAATTTTAATTTTTCATCAAAAGTTTTTAGCTTTTTCATAAAATAAAAATTGAAAATATACTAAGGATTTTTTATTGAAACTGCCACCAAAAATCTTTTTAATGTGCCAGTCCGAGCCGACATAAAAGACAAACCAAGCGCTAAAGAGCAAAATGTCCACTTTTTGCTAAAACGTGCTCAACTAGCTCAAACGTGGGTCTAATTTGCTAATGTCCCAATTTATTACTGAAGAGTTATTCTATTTTGCAAATTTAAGGATGAGAAAGTATGAGGGGGCTTGGACCTAAGGTCCTCACAATTAGATCCTTCAATTACGCAATTTAAAAACTGTTTTATGATTCCGATCAACAAGGTGATAAATGTCCATCTTTCAATTGCAATAAATCTAGGAAGCCTCTGTAGATAATGCTTTTTTGGGTATTGATTCTGCTTTACCATCTTATAATCTTTGTTTTTATAAATTTTTTATTTATTTATTTGTGTTTCTGTTGTTTTCAATACTCAGTTTTTAGTGCAGCTTTTTGTTGTGTTCATTTTTTTTTTGTAACAAGTGCTCGAAATTGTAAAAATACGAAAAAAGATTCTTTTAATTCCGGTGAAATATTCTATAACATTTTTACGCTGTTAACGCAAAAAAATGGTCTTCTTTGTCAAAAGATATAGGCTGTGTTTTAAGTAGCATATTACAGTATTCAATCATTTTAAGCGGGTAGATGGGCGATGTTGACGCTTCTTTAGCTTCAAGTCGAGTTTTATTTCCTTATTATTATCACGTAGTAGGATTGATCACGTGAAGGACGTGTTTAGTTTACACTGGTATGTTCTCGAAATAAACCTGACTTTTAGTTTTTTTTTTTTTAATTGACAGAGTGGCGATTAGCCCATTGTTTATGCATAATTTCAATTTTTCGTCTCACAGCTGTCGGTTTAAAGCGATTTACCCCGAAAAGTGACGCTAAAATTCGAAATATTTGCTGAAAATGGTTAAATAGTTTCATGTACTACTGATTTCACTGGGTTATTAGCCTTATGTACCCTGTTATATTTGTTTTTCTGTATCGGTCAAATTGTTCCAATTAAACGTATCTAATGACATCTAAACTAATATTTTGAAATTGTTACCTCTAATATATGCATGTTTGCTCGAAATTTGTTCATTAACCATATTTAGCATTGCTTGTCCAAATCCATCCTAAGCTATACATGCACGTGTGAACCTTCCTTGTCAGTCATTTACTTATTTCTTTTGTGCTAAGGGGCTAACATGGAAAGGGGATAAGACCAATAAATAACGAATATTTTCAATATCTCTATTTTGTAAACTTATTTTGAAAATATTTACTTTGTTGTTTTCTTTGTTCTTTAGTCAACTTTAGAGCTGGTATTGATGCGCGTTTTTGTTCTTTTAAAACTATGGAATTATGGAAGAAAAGATATTGGCTACACACATAGGCATTTAACCAAAAACTGCACTTTAGAGCTATCAACCTTAAAATTTATCATTTCTATCACTCTTCCTTAGAGTTACATCATGTTCAAGTGTTTTGTCGGATTTTGCTGTTTTAATGAATTTCTCTCCTCCTTGTCCCCCCCCCCCAAAAAAAGAAGATCCTGTAAATGTGTCTGATTTGTCAATTTTTTTGAAACTACTTTCAACGGCAAAAATCCGACTGTGTGCTTTTTTCAAATAATTAAATATATTAATAATTCAAATAATAAATTATCAAATTTAGTAACAAGTTCCGTTATTCAAATAGATTATATTAAGTTTATGTTGGGTTAAAATATTAAATCATAAAATTCAAACTAAAATATCAAACTTAATAACAACAAGTTTTATTAGTAAACTAAATACACTATAAATACTAGACCATAGAAACACAAAGTTATGTATATTGTCACTTAAAAGAAAAATTTTTTCGTTATTATAAATGTCACTCAAGGCTGCTTATAGGCCAGCTTATAGGCTGGCGTTCTAAGTCCATTGTCGAGACAATAATTAGTAAGCCGTGTTTTTACTTTCTTAGAGAATTTTTTTTAAAGAATACATTAAGATGATCAGAATTAATAACTTAGGGGTATAACTGCTCATTTTGGAACCATCTCATCAGGCATATACGACACGAGAGGGGTAGTTGTCTCTTTCTCATCCTTCAAAGTCTCAACATTTTTTTTTAGATTATAGTATTTTCAAAATAATTTACTTGTTTTTTTTTCGAATTTGTCCCCCCCCCCTCCCCCTCTCTTAATGAATTCTTTACTATATCTCCGCATCACCTCCATCTTTTATTGGGAAAAATCCTATATCATTAATAGTATGCTCGCACCTATTACTTGGACCCTTTCCTATTGTCAAAGCCTTTTTTCCCTGCTCTTATATATATATATATATATATATATATATATATATATATATATATATATATATATATATATATATATATATATATATATATATATATATATATATATATATATATATATATAATATATATATATATATATATATATATATATATATATATATATATATATATATATATATATATATATATATATATATATATATATATATATATATATATATATATATATATATATATATATATATATATATATATATATATATATATATATATATATATATATATATATATATATATATATATATATATATATATATATATATATATATATATATATATATATATATATATATATATATATATATATATATATATAACTTTTAGTTTCCACTCAAGTGAGTCCATTCCCTGATTTTTTTTTTTTTTTAATCCCGCCTCCTCAGTTCTCAATAGCACCAATAAAACAGATATAAAAAGAAAACTATTTAAACCTTTACAAAAAAACAACTAAAACGCCACCTACACTCTAAATTTCATAAAAATAGCAGCTGAAGAGTCGTCTTCGCATTATTGTGCTACTACCACTGAAAAAAAAAATTACAATGAAAAAATACTCTCCCGCTACAGGAAGTCCCCGCTTACGGTGGCCACTTTTCCCTGCTCTTGGGACTCTTTGAGGAAATATTTGACCCTACTTTTTGTTCTTAAAGTCGTTGAAACATGCAATCTCTGACGTTGTCATATACCGGCCAATTGTCATATAACCCAATGACAACTGACAGTTGTCATATAACACAAACAATGACATTGTCATATGATCCACTCCTATAATATCGCGCTCAAACTCATGACAGCTGGCAGCTGTCATATAACACAATCAATGGCATTGTCATATGATCCAATCTTATAACATTGCACTCAAACTCCCATTTTGATTTGTTGTTGTTAATATGTAATGAGACCTGTCATCTAGTGTTTTTTTTTAAGTTTATTTTCTTTTAATGGGAATGGTGGCGGATACTTAAAATTTATTTTATTTTGTAAAATTTGAAGTGGATATAGTTTTCGCTGTTATGTCATTCTTTTGTGTTTAATTTTTATTCTAAAGTGTTGTCATTTTTGTTTCATTTGAATTTTTTTTATTTTATGTGTTTTTTTAGCTTTTCTTTTGGAAATGTGTTCGGTTTGGTTTTAGTAAATTTATAAGTTTCTTTTCTATTTTTTTGTTTTTTTTCTTTTTTTTTTACCTAGGCGCTGACGTTAAGTTGAGCTTATTAGGTTTAACCTTTAGCTTATTGACTTATTATCAACTTGTTTGCCTACCTTAATATTAAGTTTAACACATTAGGCGCTAATTCTTCAAGTTTGAAAACTAATCAACTTATAATCCAGGGATGGGTAACCTATGTCACCCAGGCCGCATTTGGCCTGTTAAAGGATTTGTTTACTTCAAAGTTTCTACTTTAGAATATTGGCCAATGAAGTTTTTAACTTCACTTTATCCTATCTTTCCTATTTGTAAATATAAAAGTTGTTTTATTTATTTCTTCTCTATATCGCAATCCAATCTTTAAAGAAAAAAGTTGTTCGAAAAATGTTGTTCTCTTAATCAAGTCCCACTATCAAAAAAGTCGGACTTTCTTGGGCTATAATGAGAGAAACATTGAGTTAGGACACGTTTTGCGGATGAAGGAAGACAGATTGCCAAAGATCAGCATTGTCGGCTATCCATCCATGGGCGCCCATAAGGGGGTGGGGAGGCTCCCATGTATCCATCTAGGGCAAACGAAAAGTAAATCGTTCCCGAGTGCGATGGGAGGAGGTCTAAGGAAAAATCGAAAGAAAATTGGAACATCTTGAGAGGGGGTAATGAGGGAAGGTTTGAATAGACTGATGTGGAGGAGAATCGTTCGTAGCTGTGTTTGCCTCAAGTGGGTTGGTGCTGCAGTGGGATGTAAATAGTAGTCAGATTATTCCTTTTCCTGGAGAGACTAATTACCCCGCTTTTTTTAAACCTGTTTGGTTGTAAAACCTCCTTTGTGAAACTTTAAACTAGTAAAAAAAAGAAGCGAAAGACCGAATTCCACCCGATTGATTTTGCTGTGTGAAAATTTGAGCCAGTAAAAAAGCACGAAAACTTTCTGAGTCACAAGATTTTTACGTGTAGTCCTTCTGTTTCTCTGTGGTTTTACCCTAATACCGATTTATTTGACAGCATCTTCAGTCTGACAGTTTTTTTTTATAATGAAGCTTTTCTGTATCATAGACTATTGTTTTAATTAACCTGAACACTCACTACATAGGCTCATTCATGCTCTGTCTCTAACTGTCCGCTATTGATGTCTTAAGGCCTGAACAGACGCAGCCAAAATCAATGCAGACTTTTTTTTTACTTTAGTGTCCAATCAGCGCAAAAAGAAACGGTGCTGATCCAGCCGCACTTTTCCAAATTGAATAGCATCAATACTGATCTGCTTATCAACTTACCCCTGTCAACCTAACTATGTGACAGTGCAGTGGATGAGGCCGTGGCTCTTTATTAAAGGTTTAGTTTCGTCTGTCGCAAGGAAATTGTGAAATTTGAACCTCTCTTAACCGAGTTGATGGCACACTGGATTTTCAATCATATGTCCTTCGGGATGCGGGTTCAAGTCCTGGTGCTGCTAAAAAAAATTCTCAAGTCCTGGCTTGATGTGATGGTCAGTGGATTGACTGCAGGCAAGGGGCCCTTCAGAGCTGAGCCTTGATCTAGTTGTGTCCACCTCAACACAAAAATAAATTAATTGAAGTTAAACCCTTACTTTCTTTCGAACAAAGAAAAAAACAAAAGATAGGGAATGAACTGCCATTTTTCATGACATTAGTGATTACGGTGAAAGACCAGTGCTGATTCGTCAGATCGACGCCGAAAAGCAGAAAAAAATTTCCTTTTTTTAATTATAGACCCATTGCTTTCACAATGGTTGAATTTTTTTGGGGGGGAGGGGTTCCCTCGATATCTGTGAAATAAAATTGGGATTTCCAAAATCTCTTTGAAGATTGATCTTAACCAAAACTAACGATTTTGTATTTTGTGTTATTTCCTTGTATTTATGAGAGTTAATCTTACTGTTAAAATATAAATATTTCTACTTTTATAACTTTAATAAATCAAATAATATTAACATTTTGATTACTAAATATCAGTAGATGTATATTAAACTGACAATGCACATTCATTTGTATTTTTTCAGTAAAGTGCAAATTTTGTTCTGACTTTGGGAAGCCATAGGGGTTTTGAGCCCAGCTTATGCTAATTTCTGCTCGTTTTGAGTTTGACTCGGTTTTTATTGTAATTTCTGTTCGTTTTGGGTTTCATTTATTTATTGATGCTGATTTGTAGTAGTTTCACGCTTGGTAGATTATTTGATTTTATTTTTTCTCATTTTTTGTTTAATGGAGTTCTTTACTTTTCTTTGAAAAACTCATTTTGTGGAAAAAGTTTTTTTAATTAATTACTGTTCGTTTTATATTGAAATAGTCTTTTCAGGGAAAAAGAAAATAATACTTTAAATCTTTTCTTTTTTTTAAGACTTTATAGTTTGGCCTGCTATTTATATGCTGGAGAAAAATTTTCAGCAATTTTTAACAACATACACCCCTTTAAAATTCTGGACACAAATAGCAGTGTTTAATTTAGTTTCATACCTCCTCTAGTTGACCTGAAATGGAAAACCTGATACTATTCGCAAAAAAATCTGTTTACTTTCTTTGATAGCTTGGATACACTTACGCTATTTTGATTTGGTTAAAATTTAAGAGCAGAAGTAGCCCCGAAAGTTTGAACATAATACCCTTAGTCGTTCTTGGGATACTGCGGAGATGCCTTATTAGGAATTAGCATTAACACAGAGCATTTTGATTTAATCTTAAAGCAACATTTAGTTTTTACACATAATGGGCAAATGTGAGGGTGGGTTTGAGAGGGGGATTAGTTGACCTCCAATCACTTTCGACTATTATAAAAGGCATCAGCCCTTTCAATTTCCAATTGAATGAGCCCTATTGAAGTTTCTACGACAACGCTTTCAATAAAAACCTTATTTGCCCCCTGGGCATAACTTACAACCCTTGCCCTGAGGGCTCTGAAGGGGAGGGGTTGTGATCCTTAAAGACCTAATTTCCAAAGCTTTCAACTACGTTGAATAAAATGACTATCTAAAAATGTTGATTGAATGTGTTTGGGGAAAAGGTGTCCGTGAGAGGGGGGTCTCCTATCACTTTCGACTATTAAAAAGGGCACTAGCCCTTTGAATTTCCAATCGAATGTGCTCTTTTCAAGTTTCTACTACAAAGATTTTAATAAAAACCTTATATGCTCCCAGGGCATAACTTATAACCCTTGCCCTGAAGACTGTGGGGAGGTGTCCTGCTCATAGATATAATTTCCTGAACTTTAAACTACGTGGAACAAAATAGCTATCTCAAAATTTTGATTGGATGTGTTTGGGGAAAGGGTTGGCGGGGAAGGGGTGTTAGTTGGGTTCCAATCACTTTCGACTATTAAAAAGGGCACAAGCCATTTCAATTTCCAATCGAATGAGCCCTTTTAGAAGTTTCTACGACAACGCGTTCTATGAAAACCTTATATGCCCCCAGGGCATAACTTACAACCCTTGCCCTGAGGGCTGTGGGGGGAGGGTTGTCATCCTCAAAGACCTAATTTCTAAAACTTCCTCCAAAAGGACTATATTAAAATATTGATTGGATGTGGGCGGGAATATGTTGGTCGTAAAAGGGGGGTTAGTTACCATCCCTTTACTTTTAACTCTTAAAAAGGGTACTAGCCCTCTCAATTTTCAACTGAATTAGCCTTTTTTGAAGTTTTACGACAACTCTATCTATAAAAACCTTATATACCCCCAGGGCATAACTTACAACCATCGCCCTGGGGGCTCTTGAGGGTTTGTCATCCTTAAATACATAATTTCCAGAACTTTCAACTACGTTGAACAAAATGCCTGTATCTAAACTTTGATTGAATGTTTTTGGGGAAATGTTGGGCGTGAGAGGGGGGTTAATTACTCTCCAATAGCCCTTTGAATTTCCAATCGAATGAGCCTTTTTTGAAGTTTCTACGACAAAGCCTTCTGTAAAAACCTTATATGCCCCCAGAGCATAACTTACAACCCTTGCTGAAGGCTTGGGGGGAGGGTCCTCCTCAAAAACATAATCTCTATCTGGAAATCATTTACGCTGAACAAAATGGCTATCTCAAAATGTCGATTGGATGTGTTTCGGGAAATGGTGGGCGTGGAAGGGGTGTTAGTTGCCTTCCAATCATCCAATTTCCAAGTGAATGAGCCCTTTTAGAAGTTTCTACGACAACTTTTTCGATGCGAAGTGCCCTGCTCTAAAGGAAAAAAATAATAAGTAATACATTGTGCCATCATCGGTCTTATATGACCCTGGAGCATAACTTAAAACCCTTGCCCTGAGGGTTGTGGGAGAGTGTCCTCCCCAAAAACATATTTTCTATGTTGAAATCAACTACGCTGAACAAAATGGCTATCTACAAATTTTGATTGGATGTGTTTTGGAGAATGATGGGCGTGAGAGGTGGGTTATTTGCTCTCCAATCACTTTCGACTATTAAAAATGGCACTAGCCCTTTCAGTTTCGAATCAAACTAGCCCCCCCCCCCCCCAATCACTTTCGACTATTAAAAAGGGCACTAGCCACTCAAATTTCCAATCGAATGAGCCCTTTTCGATGTTTTTACGATACGAAGAAACTAGGGCACTTCGATACGAAGTGCCCTAGTATGGAAAAAATAACAATACATTGTGCCAACATCGTTCTTTACTTAGGCAGCACGATTGCGCTGCCTATGAAAAACGGCCAAATGGAGAACTTATGGGAAGATGTATTGTGTGCAGATTTGGCAAATCTCCTAGGATTTTGGCTATGTTGTCCAGCCCTTCAGATTTTTCAGAACGATTTATGGTTCTTTTTTTTTAAACGGCCAAATGGAGTACTTATGGGAAGATATATTGTGTGCAGATTTGGCAAATCTCCTCGGATTTTGGCTATGTTTTCCAGCCCTTCAGATTGTTCAGAACTATTTATGCTTCTTTTTTCTTAAAACGGCCAAATGGAGAACTTCTGGGAAGATGTATTGTGTGCAGATTTGGCAAATCTCCTAGGATTTTGGCTATGTTTTCCAGCCTTTCAGATTTTTCAGAACGATTTATACTTTTTTTTTTTACGGCCAAATGGAGAACTTATGGGAAGATGTATTGTGTGCAGATTTGGCAAATCTCCTAGGATTTTGGCTATGTTGTCCAGCCCTTCAGATTTTTCAGAACGATTTATGGTACTTTTTTTTTTAAACGGCCAAATGGAGGACTTATGGGAAGATGTATTGTGTGCAGATTTGGCAAATCTCCTCGGATTTTGGCTATGTTTTCCAGCCATTCAGATTGTTCAGAACAATTTATTATTCTTTTTTATTAAAACGGCCAAATGGAGAACTTCTGGGAAGATGTATTGTGTGCAGATTTGGCAAATCTCCTAGGATTTTGGCTATGTTTTCCAGCCTTTCAGATTTTTCAGAACGATTTATACTTTTTTTTTTTTTTACGGCCAAATGGAGAACTTATGGGAAGATGTATTGTGTGCAGATTTGGCAAATCTCCTAGGATTTTGGCTATGTTGTCCAGCCCTTCAGATTTTTCAGAACGATTTATGCTTCTTTTTTTTAAATGGCCAAATGGTGAACTTATGGAAAGATGAATTGTGTGCAGATTTGGCAAATCTCCTAGGATTTCGGCCATGTTGTACAGTACTTCAGATTTTTTACTTATGCGTTTGGTTTACGTCAATCATGTGATCCATCATATGACTAGGAATAGATCAAAGTAGGAATGAAGTAGAAATTAATCAATTAAAGTCAATAAAGTCAAAACAGTTTTATTGAAGTTTTGTCCATCTCAACTATGTTGGATTGCATAGAATTTCCATTGATATGTTCTGACTTTTTTTTGTACAAGAATTTTCTTAGGCAATTTAACTTTCAGGAAAGTTAACTTTTCAGTTCTTCACAGTAGAGGCAACAAAGTAGCGTCAAGCTAGTAAAGAGCGACGTGTCTTCTAAGTTTCTTTTTTTATCTAGAAGTCATTCGATTAGGGATTGAAATTTCTACCGCTTTTTTTGAAGGGTTGAAAGTTATCTGACGGCAAATAGGGCACTATAGAGCCGATTTTAGTCAGCATAATGGCATAAACCCAATGGCACCAGACCCAAATTGAGAGGTGGCCACTCTATTTAGAATAGTCAAAACATACACAAACGTGCCTCCAGGGTAGGGGGCATTGTCCACGCAGCCTATGTAACAAGGACCCAAAATAAAACAAATAGTCCGCCCATTCTTCACAGATACTAGTAGAAACGTTGCTAATATTGTACCTTGCTGAAGTCGGGATCCCACAATAAATTTAAACTTGTATGATCGGAGATAAAATTTCTGGGCTTTATCCTTCCAGCTTTCCGTACCCCCCCCCCTCCCCCTCCTCCCCTGTCCTTATTTGCAGTTCGGTTGGCATGTTGCACCTTGTCTGAACCGCAACTATGTCACGGTCTTTATGAGGCAAGTCCAGGCTCTAGGATTGACTCGGTTTAAAAATGATTCAAGTTCAAACTACAAAATTTTGATTATGCGATGTTAAAATGAGCTAAATCATGACGCAGTGCAAAAGTGAGTGAACTTCTGATTAGATGCAAAACGAGCTAAGACTTTGCTCACTGCAAAATCATGTTAAGTCCTGACTTAACATGATTTTGCTGGTGCAAGTCTGTACTCGGTGCAAAGAACAGCTAAGCCTGGGCCGCAAATCGATTAAGTTTAAAACGAGTAATTTCTTGACTCGGTACAAAAACTGAGCTAAATACTAAATGGAAGCAAGAGTGGGCTACGTTTTAATTTTGTGTAAAACCCAGCTAAACAAAAACTATGCCAAAAGAGGTAAGTTCCCAGTCGTTGTAAGAGCAATCTAAGAACTAAGTTTAAAAACGACCAAGTCCTAACTCACTGCAAAAATGAGCTAAATCAAAGCTCAGGCATAGTCACTGCAAATAGGAGCTAAATCCTGACTCACTGCAAAACGAGCTAATCTCATGCTTGCTATAAAAACGATCCAAGCTCTTACTCGGTGGGAAAATGTGCAAAGTCTCGATTTGGTGTAAAAACGAGCTAAATCCAAGCTACACTTAGTAGTCACACATTGCCTAGTTTGTTTTTGTTTTTTTTGTAGAAAGTGGGTTGTGGACCCGCAATCCACTTAAATTGCCAACAAATATCAGAAAGGTAGGTGTGTTGTACCTTGTCCAAGGTAGAAGCACGAGGGTTCTATAATATGTAATATTAAAGACCCAAGGTTTTTTCGTGGCTCTTCTAAGTAGAATGGCCCCTATTGATCCCACGAGAACACCGTGCTGCCACCTACAACTTTTTTACATAATTTATGCATGTTTTTATGTCTGTTCGTTGTCAGTGAGAATGGAAAAACAGTATTTTTCTCACTTAAAAAAACATGAATTTTCTCACTTTGATGGTTGTTTTCTTGGATGGTTATGTGTGTTGGTCAATTTATTTGATGTTTTTCATGGATGTCAACAGCAATTCATGTCTGTTTTATGTCTGTTCGTTGTCAGTGAGAATGAAAAAACAGAAACTTTCTCACATTTATGGATGTCAACAGCAATTCATGTCTGTTTTATGTCTGTTCGTTGTCAGTGAGAATGGAAAAACAGGAACTTTCTCACATTTATGGATGTCAACAGCAATTTATGTTCCTATTTTATGGTTTTTGTCAGTGAGAATGTACATGCTCGACGCGAATGTTATGAGTTTCCAGGAAACAGTTAGATCACGTGTTTCCTTCTCAGCCAATCAGCGATTCGGTTAGATATCCTTTCTCAGCCAATCAGAGGGCTTGCTTACATATTAGCGGTGGAGGGAATATAAGGAAAGGGTTTTTTGCTAGAGTTGTATTAGTCTGTGAATAGAATTCAAAGGAGTGAGAACAGTTTTGACTTTACTCATTTCGATATATATTTGTGTTGATGGCGATGAGTGGAATGTTTACTCTATTAGAAGTTCATAGTTGAGTTGATGATAATAATACAAGAGCACCAAACATTGCGGTGGAAATCACGAAAGGATCACGGCTTTGTCTGGAATGGGATGAAGTATATGCAATATATGTAATATCCTTGAGCAAATTTAAAATGAAGGATAAATTATGTTTTACTTCAAAAGTTGATATAGCACATATGAATACACTTCAATGTGCTTTAAGTGCATTACAGAGACATATCGAAGACAATAAACTGTATCACTAATTTTACATGCATTGTATTATTGTTGTTGTAATTATTCAATAAAATTGTTTCGAAATCGAAAATGTTCCCTTTCTTTTCTGGTTATGTGGCTAGCGAATCAGGGTCAGTCTAGAGTCAGCAGTCAGAGTGAAAGGATTGAAAAATGAATAAATTTGAGAAAGAGAGAATTAGATCAAATCTAGTGTTTATGGAAAAATATTTGATTTTGGATGATGATTTTCTCAAGTTATCTCTTCAATGCTGGATATACTCTTGTCAGGGAACACTTGACAATATAATGAGGAGTGGTTCTCCCCCATTGGACTATTGTAAGAAACTTTTAAAATGTGACTCAAGTGCATATACTAAATTTATTTGTAGATTAATTGGAACAAAACTGAACCACATCGTGGTTACACTTTTTAAATTATCGTTAATAGATTTAATGTAGATTGATCCCACGCTAATCGAAAGAGATTACGTTACAGAGCTACTCATCTGCCACCATTTCCACTCCTTGAATTTATGGAGCGAAGACGATCAGTTTTGTTTTAGCTGTGAGAGAGTTGACATCGGAAACCGAAAAAATGTTCTATATATGCCCATTGTGCATGTACAATCTTGGCAGTTGGACTCAATGTGAGAATTTTACAATTATTGATGACTATAGTGAAAAGTGCAAATTATGTAATCCATGTAAATTACATAGAGGCTATGCAGTAAAAATTAATGGATGTAATTCATGTCTTGAGGAGGTGTGTGACTCTCACCCTAGAGGGCACCTGTGCTCCAATTGTCACTATGATAAATGTGATCAGTGGGAGAATACTTACCCCGCTATGATTGGAAAGAATCCTAAACGTGATTTTAGTTTATTTCTACGAGATTGGTATCGTCGTGGATTTAAATTATTCTGGGAAGAGGAATCTGGTCTACGATTCAACTGTTGGGCTAACCAGACAATTTGGTTTCTACGTCATCGTTGTGACGACAGTGCCTACTATGACAATAAAGCAAGTTATTTTTATTTGGCAGTTACCGAATGTGATTCACCATCTGAAAACACTGTATTTGATATTGCTTCAAATAGACAGATTGAAACTCGTGAATTTCATAATATGAATGAAAATAGTATCATTTACTATACAAATAGATATGACAAGAGTGAAGTTGAATTGTACTTCAGAAAACGTGACCATGACTTTGCATTCAATCAAAATCAATATGCATTGAATCCAAATGATTTACCAGCAATAGTGGTACACGATCGTTGCCTATACATCGAAGAAGAAATCTGAAGTGAAAATTTAAAGACATTGTTGTATATACATGTATTTTATTAATAAACAAATTCACAAACATTTTTTAAGTACTTTACTCTTAGGGCATTGAAATCAATACTGTATAGGTCTGAGAGGATATTTTCCACTAGAAAGTCGATCAGGCGAGGATTGTCAACATAACCGTGGAGAAACTGCTTGTTAGTATATCCGCAACATCGGAACACAAAATATAGTAGTGCATGGAAACCACAGCTTTTAGTCGTTAGATCCTGAACCCTCTTTCGATTTTGAACAATAATCTTCCCACTGCTCTCTATTTAGTTGCTGATGTGTGGTTTGTAGAATGTAAAGAGTAGACCATGAGGATCGAAAAATTCCATCTTCGTCATTCTTTGAAACATACACAACCACTAACTCGTCAATAGAGTCAACAGACTGCTATTAACAATAACCAAGATATTGTTGACTCTTTGATTTTTTCATAAACAGTCTAAAGTCAGACAATAGAATTTTTACTAAGACATGTATGGATCCTTATTACAGACCCTGATTATTTGAGTGGTATTCATGGTACAAAGTCTAGTATAACACTACCTTTAGGATTGATTTCTCAATAAGTTTCATACTGATTTAGTGACAATAGTGCAATACTCTCAGTCAATGAATCGGACAATGTACACTCCAAACGCACTCTCCTCGTATGTACTATACTCATATCTTGCGTGCCAGAAAAATCCAGGACAATGATACCATCTGTTTTAGTAAACATATCTTCGATTACACCATTTTCAAATAGTTGTGAGTCATAATCTAGGGTTTGCATGGTTAACTTATTCAATCTTCTATAGGTTTTATCAAAAGATAGATTTTAGAGTGGGATACCGTTTACTTTACACACAAGAGATGACAGTCTAAACATCTCGAATTTATGTGGGCATTAAGTCCATGATCCTATCACACTGCCGCTTTTTATAAATGCCAAAGTGAGTTTTGACGGAAATTAATCATTGATAAGTGATTATTCGGCGACGGTGCGTGATACCAGTGCTATATGACTTTGATTAGTGATTGTATGAGGACCACAAATTTTAATATTGTTGCCATTGGCTCTCAGTTTTTCCACGGCCAAAGCAACAGAACTCATGACCTGTTGTTTGCGTACATGAAGTATTGCCGAGGTGAGGGAGAGAATTACATCAGGATTGGCAGCGAGTTCTTTTCTCAATATGAAATTGGAGGGTGCAAGCGTCAGTTTTATATCCACTTTAACATTGGGCGGCAGCCATTGGGGTATATTAAATATTTCATGATATATTTTTCCAACTAGATGTAATTCACTAGTTGTAGCATTTTTAAGTGCATCTGTACCCATTGGCTGAGAGTATTGCACTAATCTCACTAAATCAATATGAAACCTATGAGGGACTAAGAATCCTAGCTCTGAAAAGTCTAAAAAGCAAACTACAAATCCCAAATCATAATTTTCTGGCAGCACACACCTATGAAAGGCTAAGAAACCTAGCTCAGAAATAGTCAAAAATAGCAAATTAACCATCCCAAATCATAGGTTTCAGACAGCACATAACAACGAAACGTTATGAAACCCCTCCGAAAAAGTTCAAAAATAGCAACCCACTCACAACTCGTCATAGGTTTTGTTCTAAACCCACCAGGAAAGTACATTGGGGTCTAGTCGAGAAATGCTTACAATTAAACATAACAGTGTCAGAATAATTAGTTTTAGCCAACACTCACATACAAAATAATCATAAAACTTATCTCATAAAAGCCTGAAATAGCAAATTATACACCTCAACTCATAAGTTTCAGACAACACACACCTACAAAATACTGTGAAATCTTAGCTCATAAAAGTCTGAAATAGCAAACTACTCATCCCAAACTATAGGTTTCAGACAACAAACACCTATGAGGGACTATGAATCCTAGCTCTGAAAAGTCCAAAAAGCAAACTACAAATCCCGAATCAGAGGTTTCAGACACCACACACCAACGAAAGACTAAGAACCTTATATCCCAAATCATAGGTTTCAGTCAACACACACCAACGAATGACTAAGAAATCTAGCTTAGAAAAGCCCGAAATAGTAATTTACATATCCCAAATCATAAGTTTCAGACAACATTCACCTACGAAATACTATGAAACCTTAGCTCAGAAAGGCCTGAAATAGCAAATTAGACACCTCAAGTCATAAGTTTCAGACAACATACACCTATGAAATACTAAGAAACCTTAGCTCAAAAGCGCCTGAAATATCAAACTAATCATCCCACAATATAGATTTCAGACAACAAACACTTAAGAGGGATTATGAATCCTAGTTCTGGAAAGTCACAAAAGCAAAACTATAAATCACAAATCATAGTTTTAAGACAACACACATACAAGTGTTTACATACAAGTGTTGTAGACAGATTGAAACTCGTGAATTTCATAATATGAATGCAAATAGTATCATTGACTATACAAAGAGATATGACAAGTCCGAGGTTACATTGTACTGCTGAAAATGTGACCATGACTTTGCAGTCAAGCAAGATCAATATACAGTGTATCCAAATGATTTACCAGCATTAGTGGCACGCGAACGTTGCCTATACATCGAATGAAAAAATCTGAAGGGTAAATTTACAGACATTGTTGTATATATATGTATTTTATTAATAAACAAATTCACAAACATTTTTTAAGCACTTTACTCTTAGGGCATTGAAATCAATACTATATAGGTCTGAGAGGATATTTTCCACTAGAAAGTCATTCAGACGAGGATTGTCAACATAAATTTGGAGAAACTGCTTATAAGTATAGCCGCGACATCGGAACACAAAATATAGTAGTGCATGGAAGCCGCAGCTTTTAGTCGTTAGATCCTGAACCCTCTTCCGATTTTGAATAATAGTTTTCCCAGGGCTCTCTATATAGTTGCTGATGTGGGGTTTGTAGAATGTATAGGGTAGACCAAGAGGATCAAAAAATTCAATCGTCTTCATTGTTTGAAAGATGCACAGCCAATGACCTGTCAGCACAGTCAACGGACTGCTATTAACAATAATCAAGGTATTGTTGACACTTTGAATTTTTCTTAGAAAGTCCGATGGTAGACAATAGGATTTGTACTGAGACATGTATGGGTCCATATTAAATACATTGATTATTTGACTGGTGTTCATGGCGCCAAGTCTAGTAGAACACTGCCTTCGGGAGTGATTTCCCAATAGGTTTCATATTGATTTAGTGAGATTAGTGCAATACTCTCACTCAATGGATCGGCCAATTTACGCTCTAAAGGCACAGTCTTATTTCGTAGTATACTCATATCTTGTGTGCCAGACAAATCCAGTACGATGACAACATGTTTTTTCTCAAACATTTCTTCTATTACACCATTTTCGAATAGTTGAGAGTCATGATCTAGGGTTTGCATGGTTAACTTATACAATATTCTTTAGGATTTATCAAAAGATAGATTTTAGAGTGGGATACCGTTTACTTTACAAAAAAGAGATAAAAGTCCAAACATCTCGAATTTATGTGGGCATTCAGTCCAAGACCCTATTGCACTGCAGCTTTTTATAAAAGACAAAGCGAGTTTTGACGGAATTTAACCATTGATAAGGGATGATTCGGTGAAGGTGCATAAGTCCATAGCACTATGACGTTGATTAGTGATTGTATGAGCAAGAAGTAGTTTAATATTGTTGCCATTGGCTCTCAGTTTTTCCACGGCCAATGCAAAAGAACTCATGACCTGTTGTTTGCGTATATGTAGTATTGCCGAGGTGAGGGAGAGAATTACATCAGGATTGGCAGCGAGTTCTTTTCTCAATATGAAATTGGTGGGTGCAAGCGTTAGTTTTATATCCACTTTAACATTGTGTGGCAGCCATTGGGGTATATTAAATATTTCACGATATATTTTTCCAACTAGATGTAATTCACTACTTGTAGCATTTTTAAGTGCATCTGTACTATCAGTATTAGTAATATATTCATATCCATTGGAGATGCCTCTCAATTCCTTGTATGACTTTCCTTGGTCGGCAAATGTACACTCTAAACGCACACTCCCCGTACGTACTATACTCATATCCTGCGTGCCAGAAAAATCCAATACAATGATACCATATGTTTTAGCAAACATATCTTCGGTTATACCATTTTCAAATAGTTGAGAGTCATGATCTAGGGTTTGCATGGTCAACTCGTACAATGTTCTATAGGATTTATCAAAAGATATTTCTCTACGCTTCATTTGTGGAAACATCTCGGGTTGGTAATTCAAATGTTCCCCTCCTACGAGTTCTTGAACGAAAAACCAATCAAGAACATATTCACCACCACAATATAAAGCATCTTCAGTATATTCCCGTAAACACTTCCTATTTGGAACTCTGTCAGTTAACACTAAGAACCGAATTGGGTGATCCCATAGCAATTTCAAAAGG